>NC_073746.1:185714096-186019278 GCF_029784135.1 Toxorhynchites rutilus septentrionalis
GTTACCGTTTTTGCAGATAAAGCATTGATTTTTTTTTAAAAACGAAGAAACTTACTCCTATTAACATTAATTGTTTTTCTAAATTTCTCGCTTTTAGGCTGACTACATTTGACGGATGACATTTTGAAGGTCTATAGTTTTTGAGTTAAGATTAAAAAAATAAAAAAACTTAAAAATAAAAAAAAAATCTTTAAATTCTGTTTGTATTTTTTATGATTTTTTATGATTTAAACAATTCGTAATATTACAATAGTAAGCACTTATCAGTTTACATAATCAAAGAGAAGGACTTGAAAAATTGCGACATTATCCCTAAGTTTCAACGAGAACCCGGATTAAAGGAATTAAACGATGATAAAGATTAAGTACAACACAAGATATGTTTAAGTGTTGCCATATATTGACAATATACGACATTTCTTTTTCCCCAACCCAATATAAGGGAATTGGTAAGGTTTTTCTTTTTTTCCGTTTTTCAAAGTTGGTATAATTGCTAGTGGTCTTAATTTCAAATTTGAGTGTTATCTGTCATATAGTTTTTTACAGCTTCATGACCTCTCCTGTACTCGCGCGCAAAATTATAACTTGCATGCTCACAGACACAGACACAGCATACTGTGTGTGTCTCTGTAATATTGCTATTGTGTATTTTTAGGCATTAATGGTATTTATTTAAAGAAAATGATATAATTGAATGAAAAAACTCAAGAAAATATTTTTTCTTCAACTTCATTCAGTTGTAACCCTTTGCGGTCGTTTGTCTGCTCTCAGCCATCACAGCAGGGAAGTATACTAATCGTGCACTTTATGCAAAAATATATCAGTTAACACTTCTTCTAAAAGAATATTAATGTCTAGTGAATCTGTTCACGAATCCAAACGGAGCTCCTATGAATAATATATAGCGTTCTTCTTCTTCTTCTTCAATGGCACTAACGTTCCTAGAGGAACTTCGCCGTCTCAAGGTAGTATTACTTGCGTCATTTTTATTAGTACTTAGTTGAGATTTCTATGCCAAATAACACGCCTTGAATGCATTCTGAGTGGCAAGCTCTAGAATACGCGTGATCACAGTGCAAGTCGGAGGAAATTTCTTTGACGAAAAATTCCCCCAACCAGAACGGGAATCGAACCCGAACACCCGGCATGTTAGTTATGACGCTAACCACTCGGCCACGGGAGCACAATATATAGCGTTACACAGTATAAATAAAAGGCTCAATGGAAAACTCCATGTATTGCGGCAAAGAGAATTGTTCTGTATGTTCAAACTGAGTATAATTGAGGGGCTTAGAATGCAAGGGGTGTAAGTGACTTGATCGATTTCTCTTCATCAACTTTTTCTTCAGTTAATAACTCAACTGCAAAAACGTTCCAATTTGAGTTTGCTATAGAATCAGATAGATGAGGCTCTGACCTGTCTTCCGCATTGTCAAATACAGCTGGGAATATATTTGCAGCTAAGTTATGACCAAAAGAGCGAGTCGATGTAGAGAAATCGATCAAATCACTTACATCCCTTTCATTCTAAGCCCCTCAATTAAAAATAATCAAAAATTCTTAGAATATTCAGATGATGAAGTGACGTTGTGAAGGATATTATGATTTTTGGAAGTTTTATCATTAAATTTGTCACATTCCAGATCGATTGATAATTATCATAACTTTCATGGTTTCAACATTGAGTCGTGACTTTTCCGTTGTCCACATATTGTTTATGGCAGAAAAAAATCCTTTTAACAGGTGACATGGAGACATAAAAAAGGATTCGCTGCGTGAGCTGGATGCAATTACTGAATACAGCTATAAAAAGTGTTTCGATGACTTGATTGTTCGTTGGAAAAAGTGTATTGCTTCGGAAGGAGTCTATTTAGAAGGCGATAATAAAATTAAGATGATAAATAAGGTATTTTCTTTAAAAACCCAATTTCCCGTTATATATTTGACAGAATCAAAATTGAAGCAGTGATTAATCACGATTGGTCGTTATTTTTTGTTTTCAGAAAGAAACAGCAGGATTGATAGAAAGAGAAGGTTTGATGAGAGTAAGAAGAGTTTTTTGTTTCTTTCATTTTAACAATCCTCGCATTACTGTGAGAGTGTGACACTTATACAGTTGCAGTTGGTTCATGATTCTTGTAAAATTTCATAACGAGTTGTTGCTCAACTGTTACGCTTATCATTTTGACATTGATTTGTTTATTCACAGAAGCAAGAAAAAAATTAATGGAAAATGAAAGAAGCTTATAATTTTTGTCTATGTCTGAGATCTGTAAGAAAAAAACTGGAAAAGTCTTAGGTTTGTTTCTTAATTCTTGTTTTATTACTCCAAATGGAATTGAATTATAAATATTCTTCAAGGAATTATGAGGTTCGTGAATAACCTTTCCCTAACAATTTGTTTATATGGTGGTACTTTGATTTATATCAAACTAGAAAAAAAAACAATACGGCTCTACAGTCTTTAGTTGTGCACTAACACGTAATGGAGTCAATAAATGTTTCGTTATTCTTAATGCTATGCAATGGCTAATAATTTTTGAGGAATTATAGTTGTTTGACTGTCTCATTTCGAATAAGACTGGGTTCTCTATCATTCCAACCAATAACTAATTATTACTAAAAATAGAACTGAAATCAATGAACCTTATTTTAATCGAATAATTTTCTTGCATCATAATAATATAACTCGTAAAAAACGATGTTCCACGCTATATTGTTTTTAATTTTAAATAAGTATTTCCAATCCCTATGATATCTATATTCACTGTCTTGATGTATTACTTATTTCCGATTCTCATTATTTTGATGCAAACCGAGCTCATTGTTTCCGAATTTTATATTTATAATTCCAACACTGTAAATACAATATTTCTATTAAACAGAAAAACGGTAAATGGTAAAACTCTTAAGAATTCCTGAATATAAGATGTACTTTAAGATTCTGTCGTGGTGATTCCAATAATAGTTATCTCCTGTAAAGGTGCGCATTGTGAGCAAAAACGTTATTTTCGTTGTCAAAACAATTACAGGGATATTTGCAATATCACTATCTTACCCATTTTCGTCATTGGATACACTGAAACAAGTACACGTACTGCATCTTTCTCTCGGAGCAACAAATTAAACGTCAAAACTGCAGCGAAAACAAGTCTAGTTAACTTCATGAACGAGCAGATCAAATAGCATTGAATGTAATAATCAAGAACACCGTAAATTGCAAAAAAACTCCATTCAATCTATTCATTCATTCGCCATACATCGTCGTTTAGTATCTCTATTGGCTTATTCCCGGGAAACAATGTAATAAATATATCCTTTGCTTAGCTTGAGAGAAGAACACACATAAGCAGAAGTGTCTGATATCTTGCCACTTGTAAGGATACGAGTGGGAAAGTTCTCTACACAGAATGATAGAGAGTTCCTATCTAAGAAAAGTTTCCTCCCCCTTCTTTTCGTGCACCCCTGTCTATTAATGATATGCAACTCGATTTCTCGATTATTCACCCCTTCCACATATTTTTGAATGGGGACTTCTGGAAGATGGTATATTTGAAGCAATTGACTAGTAATCAAGGAAAACTTTTGCTATAAAACATTTTATTCGATGAGATTACTTGACATTAATGTTAAGAGGAAACAGTAAGAAACATTACAATACCACAATACTTGTTTACACGAAGAAGCCAATGAGACACATTTGAAACTTTAGTGTGCTACATATCCATGTTTGAAATCTCATTAGAGATTCATAACTTTATAATGAATGTTTCCGTCCAGTTTCACGCGCAATTTGCATTCTAGTCAGTATGCGCGGGATGAACGCACCGTTCATAATTTGTACTGCAGCCAAAACCGACGGATGGTTTCATATATGTCGAAATCTAAAATCATGCCTCGTCAATTCAATGACAGTTCTAATAATTGCTTTAATTGAGTTCACGTCGGAATTTCAATATTTCCACTGCAATGCGCTTG
This sequence comes from Toxorhynchites rutilus septentrionalis, assembly GCF_029784135.1. Taxonomy (NCBI): domain Eukaryota; kingdom Metazoa; phylum Arthropoda; class Insecta; order Diptera; family Culicidae; genus Toxorhynchites; species Toxorhynchites rutilus. Next base: position 185,718,075 of record NC_073746.1, read on the forward strand.
GATATGATGGTATCGATTTAGCATATTAAGTAGGCATTCTCTGCGAATCCAAATTCTGAACAAAAATGCTACAGAAACGGGTCGTTCTCAGGCGACTTTGTTCTCTTACTTCTGGTCATTTATCATTGCGTTTCGGCGTGGAAAACTAGTCAAATAAAATCAATATGATTTCAGTCTGGCAATGACATTCGTACAAATCCATCATCACCAAAATATGTGCGAATTGTTTTTGTGAGAATGTGCTCCTTATATAACGAACCATCCTTATCGTTTCATGCGACAGCATCGAAATTTCTCAGGTGTTACAGTAATCCTCTTCCATTTGACGTACTCGTCAATCAAGCTTTCTGTTCCTTGCAATGTGCGTTCGCCCTTATTTTTATAGATTTTTTTGTGGCTATTGTGAGAAAATCTTTAAAGATTTTCAAAAAGTTCAGTCAAAATTTAAAATATATGCTCAAACTTGTTATATTGCAATAGAATTTTTCAATTCGCGTTGGTGTTTCAATATTATTGGAAGGGTATGCTGGTGAACCCTGAACAAACATGAGCTGAACGAATCAGTAGTGAAGAAGTTGTAGTTTGTAGAATCGGAACACAACATAAATTGTACCCCACATAGTCCTGCGTAGCATATCCCTAGGCGAGTAAGGACACCTGTCGTTGACAGTTTTGAAGCGGGTTGGCTTCGACTGTAAAATTTTACCCCTTACTATGTTATGTCAACAGAAGAAGCCGTTATGCCGACAAAAGGCGTCGTTTGTTTTTCTTATTACATCCAACACCTTGTCTGTCTATAAAAATGAATTATTGGACCGACCGGCCAAATTTACCAGCGAAGTAATTTTGTGGTTCTTTGTTTCTTATTCTCATGAAATTGAATTCAGCATAATTATAAATGTGTGTGTTTCTCCGGGAAGTGGTAACCTTATCGAAATACTTTTTGGAATTCAGAGTGCACGAAAATCTGTCAAAAGCAGGAGAAGGATGTTGGACGTTGTGAAAATATGACTGTGCTATTTCGTGAAATTGAAACACATTTGCTCGTAAAGAAAATAAAAGAATGATTTATTCAAAGTTCGTAATTCTTCCTGTACATACATCCTGTACATTCGATCCACTTATAGGCAATTTATTGATTTTTTGCCTGAGAAAATTCTGGTCTTTTGAGGCAATCCAATTATTAACACAAATTTTGATGCTTTAATAGGAAGTAAAACTCTCCCGTTAGGTCTGGCTGCATAGTCCGGAAAATGTAATGATTTGAAGCAACTGCGTCTAAAGTAGGATTGGGCGATCTTTTCAAAAAGATCGATCTTGTCGAATCGATTTTCCAAACGGTGTGGGGATCGATCCACTGATTAAATCGGTACCAAAGAATCGATCTTTGCCGAATCGATTTTTGCTGAATTAAAAATTAAAAGCTTTTTTTTATCTGCTTATTCTATATGAATGTCATTTTTTCTTCAAGCAGGGAATACAAATTTCATCAATTACATCAAAAGCATTTTGTTTTGGTCCTCAGCATGAAGGACATAATGCATTCATCTTGTCCCGTCAGGCAGCCGTTTTAATGAATAAATTAATTGAAAACGCATTATTAGATTCAACAACAGCCCAAAACGATACCGCCAGAACTCAGCTCACACTGATCCCATTAAAACCAATCGTACCATACATCTGCCATTTGGTCGAAGTCGATTTTTGATTTTGCCATCAGTTCTTGAAAAACAACCTTTCGCCTGTAATTGATGTCAACATCAAGTTCAGTTATCCTTTGTGCAACTGGTATAACCCCTCAGTAGCTGCCGCTAGTTCTGTCTTTGTCAGCATTTTTTCAGAAATAAATCGTAGAAGAAGCGATCCAAATGTTGACATTATGTTTCAAAAAAATGTTAGTTGGCCTTTGGTGAGATAAAAAATCGATGTATACTGAAAAATAAATCTACAAAAAGATCGAAAAGATCGAAGGCAAAAGAATCGATTTTCTCGATTTTCTCGAGTACAAAAGATCGATCCAAAAAATCGGAAATCGGAATGGAAAAGATCGATCTTCTAAGAATAGATCCGAGATCGCCCAATCCTAGTCTAAAGCATAAAATTAAAATAAATCTTACAGAAATGGGACACCCTTCTTTTGGCGATTACAGTGTATCTAGTTATCAGCATTTACACATTTGAAAGTGTTTTATTCCGTGTAAACAGATCTTCATTTTCATGTTTTTACATAATTTAAAGATTAGACCCATTCCAGCGTGACGTGACAAAATTTTGGCTCACTTTCGTTTTCATGTATAAATCACTCGACTTCCAAATAGTAAACGATATCAAAGTAAAATTCAGAAAAAAAGACAACACCCTCTGTGCGAATGTGATTTTTAGATGGCTCGCACAAGCCTGGCTAACCGAGCGGCTCTCACTACCGAGGAACGCATTTGATTTTGCTATCAGAAACATTTGATTAACTATTTGTATGCATCTGTGTGTGCATGTGCTCGTACCTGTTCAAGGACGTTTAGTTTTTCGTGTTGAAAATTACTTTTACGTTGACGTTGACTTTGACCGTTGACGTTGACTTTGACCGTTGACGTTTGCGAGTTTTTTATGTGGACTTTATTGTCGTGGACACGTGTCGCTCTAAGGATAAGTTCTTCCCACTCTAACATTATCTTGCTCTCGCTTGAATTCTATCTGCTCATTATAACATTATTCTCTTTTTTCGTCCTTCTTCGCGCACCCATGGATATATGCCTACACTACCATTCCCGATTGTATTGTGGGAATTCATGCAATTTCTGGTCTATTAGATCCAGCCTGTTTTATAAGTTTCCAGCATTCTTGAAAACTCTTCGTTTAGGCATTTTCGACGAAATACTTACAAATTGGACGAAATGGAAAGAACCAAATTACAGCCACGCCTTTTAACGAACCGAATGTCACCTTTACCGATTCCAAAACGGCATCGGAACGATATTCGACTTCCGCTGGTAAGACACCTGTACCCAATACCCATATCGTATGGGTTTTCCATACTTTTTTCTCATTCAATACAATTATCAACGAACCAGAAGTCGAAACAAGATTATAATCTACAACAACAAACAAAACAGCAAAAAAGTCAGGTATTGTTACTTCATAAAAATATTTGACTGACAACAAGCCAATCTAACTATAAAATATTCTCCAACTGATGGTTCACAACTGAATTGTTCACAATATTACTATAACATCGTTTAATTTAGTGTGATTTATGAAACATCATGAAAACGTAAATAAAGTGTTTGAAATAAGTCAAAATGTTGTCACGTCACGCTGGCAGTTGATACCCATCTATTTGTGGACCTATCTTAACTAAATTTTGTGGGTTGTAGATTTTAATTGTTTACTAAAAAAAATTAAACTTAAGTTCATCTGATTAACTAAACAAAACAACTCCATTTTTGTGACGTGACAACGTTCCACAATACCTGTTTTATAAATGATTGTTTCTCATAAATTTCAAAATAAAACCCAAGTCTACCTACGGCTCTTCAAACAAGTATTCAATTATCTATTCAATGGTATATAGACATTGAATTTTAATTAAGCAAGTGCTGAAATATCTCAAGAAACATAAAAATATTAAAAACTTAAAATATTTAAAACATGATTATGTAGTTTTCTAAACTCGCCATTCTCAATGGTTGGTGCATAAAAATCAGATTCGTTCCAAAGAACATATGGTATAACTAGTGCTTATTCAAATAACGTTTTCAATTTTCTCCTTAAAACTAGATTTGAAATTTGGTTCTTTGGTTCATAACCTCATGGAATGTGTCCATTAGCATACAGTAGAACCCCCATTATCCGCGAGCGGATGATTCGCGGTGCGGTTTATCCGCGAAAGCGAGTTCCATAGTAATTCTATAAACCTACCCTAAATTTGTCAATGAGTGGTAGATTTTTGTTCTTCTGTTCGGAACATGACTTACACATTATTTGACAACTGGTGTACACGACCTTACAGATGGATAGTATAATGATTCCTGTATTTGTAAAACATTGTTTTCATGCTGAAAAATCTGTTTTTTGTGTTTGCACCTCATTTTTGATCATTTGTTGTATTATCCGCGATTTTAGTGATCCGCGATGATCTTGCCCAACTATTCCGCGGATAATCGGGGTTCTACTGTACTCGAAAAATAGAAACGATGGCGCATATGCGTTTTATGCAAATATGCATCTCTTTTCATTACGAGCTACGCGTCAATCAACTGGGACAGTTTAGATTATGCGTTATATTAATACTATCTGGAACTAAAATACTTAGTGACCATGAGAAACTAATATCCAATTGATGTAAACGGAAGCAAGTTTACTTGGGTTTTATATTCATTTCAATTAAACTCGATGGAGCACATTGACTCTATGACCTTCTGAACTTTAGAATGATTTGAGGGATCTATAACATTTGATGTTTATATAAGCTCAAAGTAAGCATAGAATGCGGGTTCTATGAACTATTATGGGTAAGTTTTTTTGCTATGAACATTGCCCCAGTTGTGGATGAATTGGTAGATCTATTGTATGGCTGTTAAATAAGATAAAAGTTGAGCGATAGCTTGTTTTTGAGGTAGTTTTATAAGTTTCCAGCATTCTTGAAAACTCTTCGTTTAGGCATTGTTGACAAAACACTGACGAATTGGACGAAATGGAATGAGCCAAATTTCAGCCTCGCCTGTCGCAGAAGTCTTTGAAACACGACTGAAAAACAGTATACTATTACCATATGCACTGCGCGCTTCGGAAATGTGAGTAGGAAAAGGATAACACTGAGTTGAGTGTGTAAGAAAAAGAAAAATTAATCCAAGGTAAATACACCTTGGATCGAAGAATAAATAACAAAAAAACAAATTTGGTGGAGGGAGAAATAATATTTATATATTGTGAATTCATTTTACATAAACCTGGAAATCGACCAAGAAATTTTCGTCACATACAATATGTTAAACTTTAAAACGCCGAATCTCTATTGAAAATTAAGGAACCATTGAACTTAAACGACGCAGGTATTCCAAAAAGTAGATACAAACTTTTTGGCCTGCAAGTGAATATATTAGGCTGTCAAAAAAGTCCTGCGGTATTTCCGCGAGGTGTCGTTGTAAGCGCGTAGTTCTAGTTGTATTCATTGTATCGAGTCATACTATAGCTTGTTGGAAAGGTATTTTTGCGCGCTATAATATAGTCCTTGACAGTGTTTTGTTTGGTTAAGTCGTTCGTGAGTTATAGTGTCGCAAATATGGAGCAAAATAAAGAGAAAATCCGACATATTTTACAGTACTACTATGACAAAGGCAAAAATGCATCTCAAGCTGCCAATAAAATTTGTGCAGTTTATGGACCCGATACAGTTTCCATTTCCTCCGCACAACGATGGTTTCAACGTTTTCGTTCTGGTGTAGAGGTCGTCGTAGATGCACCACGCTCCGGAAGGCCTGTCGTCGAAAATTGCGACAAAATCGCTGAATTAGCCGAGAAAGACCGGCATAGTAGCAGCCGTAGCATCGGCCAAGAGCTGGGGATAAGTCATCAAACCGTTATTCACCTTTTGAAGAAGCTTGGATTCACAAAGAAGCTCGATGTATGGGTGCCACACACGTTGACGCAAAAAAACATCTTTGACCGTATCGACGCATGTGAATCGCTGCTGAATCGCAACAAAATCGACCCGTTTCTGAAGCGGATGGTTACTGGCGATGAAAAGTGGGTCACTTACGACAACGTGAAGCGCAAACGGTCGTGATCGAAGCCCGCTGAAGCGGCTCAGACGGTGGCCAAGCCCTCATTAACGGCCAGGAAGGTTCTGCTGTGTGTTTGGTGGGATTTTCAAGGAATAATCTATTATGAGCTGCTTCCCTATGACTAAGCGCTCAATTCGGACCTGTACTGCCAACAACTGGACTGCTTGAAGGTAGCACTCATGAAGAAGAGACCATCTTTGATAAACAGAGGCCGCATTGTCTTCCATCAGGACAACGCAAGGCCACACACTTCTTTGGTGACGCGCCAGAAGCTCCGGGAGCTCGGATGGGAGGTTCTTTTGCATCCGCCGTATAGTCCGGACCTTGCACCAAGTGACTACCACCTGTTTTTGTCCATGGCAAACGAGCAAGGTAGTCAGAAGTTAGCCACAAAAGAGGCCTGTGAAAATTGGCTATCCGAGTTTTTTGCCAATAAGGAAGCGAGCTTCTATAACAGGGGTATTATGAAGTTGGCATCTCGTTGGGAACAAGTCATCGAACAAAACGGCGCATATTTGACTTAAAACAGATGATTGTAACTAATTTTATGAACAAATGAAAATTCAAAAAAAATACCGGAGAACTTTTTTGACAGCCTAATATTTAGAAGAAATGATGATGTTAAGTTCACTTTGTTTGAGAAACCACATGTATACAGTCGTTTCTAGCTGACTGTATTTTCCTTCAAAGTAATTATAATATAGATTTTTGTATTATTTGAAACCAAAGAAATTCTATCATCAGTAGCATATTTTTTATTCGTTACTTTTCGTCACTTTTTTGTGTTTGAAGTTACTGCATTTTAGTTTATTCTAAATATCCAGCCTTTTCGTGAATCTAACAAATTATTTTTTTTTATTATTTTTTACGTCGTACTACTGTTGTGTTATGAATCTGTCCAATCTTTCTATTAAATGTAGATTCATTGTAAATAATTAAAACGTCTGGTATATGCTGTCGTACAGCTTTTTCTTTAAGTTACTTTGGCCACGGTATTCTTAGCCAAGAGGTGGCCATAGCACTCATATAATGGATCACCGTAAAAAAACAAGTCACAGCATTTAATAAAAACACTGATTAGTAATTCTATTCACTCAACTTATTTTGTATACTTGACAATACACTGGAATAAATACAAATTTCAATCCACTAGAGCTACACAAAAATGTATCACCGACTATCTTGAAATGAAACTTTAATAATTTGTTTTTATTAATCCGTTTATTTTTACTGGCTCAGTTACATAGTTTTAGAGGAACCAAACTCTAAACTATATTTCTACTAGCATATATGTACATGTTTCCTTATTTCTATGGTTAATAAAATAGGAAACCGATTACTTGTGATCGACTCGAAAAAATATACTTCACTACTGCCCTTTCATCTCATCTCACACAATCGAAGAGAAAGTCGCTCAAAATAAATATGAATAAAATAATGATACAAGCTGGTATACGCTACAAATAGTACAGTACGAAAATTTTCCGTAAGCACCGTGAATTCGGCTGATCATCACAGTTGGTATAAATGCTTAGAGCGGCACATAGACGTTCAATATTATTACACAAGATTTTGGTTTGTGCAATATATTTTTTTGTTTAGGGGCAATATTGAAGCCTCCAGACGAACAATTCTATTGCTCAAACCAAAATATTGCGCAATAATATTGAACACCTATATGGGCTGCTTGAAACAATTTGTTTCTGCTTAATTCTTATTGTTTGGTTGCATAATTGAACAAAGAATAGACTTTTTCACATTATTTGTCATGTTTCGAAAAACGTGATATAAGCGAAATATTTTTAGTGATAAATTCGAGAGAGATATAAACGAGACGTTATAATAACGCACAGTGATATTATCAAGATGTCACTGTATACATAGAACCGCCATAAACCTCGATCTCGACAAAAAAAATAGCCATTTTGTATCCAGCTACATTACACCCATGTAAATCCCTCACCAAGTAGGTAAACGACGACGTCAAATATATCTCTGAAATTAAGTTCCCGAAGAAGGTCCTTCTGTGGCCGACGATAAGCGATAAGGGAATGTCCAGGACGTTGTTCTTTCCTTGGGGTGTGCGGTGAACGTAGAGATATATACAGGGGAAATTCGATATAACGTTTCCTCGTTATAACGTACCCTCGATATAACGTACACATTTTCAATTTGTGAGAATCTTTTCGAAATAGATACTGAGAGTTTCATGTCAATCACGCAGGTTCGACAAAGGTCATTTAGTGGCCTGAGTATGGGTTCCCGGATTTCAATCAAAGCATTGGAAATCCCATAAAAACAATCTATCTGTGTATTGTGCATTGTGAATAAGCTGATTGTAGTCTCATGTCTGAATCATAGCCCATAATCAAGACTTTCATACGAAATTTGCATTTTTGCATTACATGCTCTGCAATATGGGTTGAACACTTGTGCTGAAGAACAAAGGTGCATGCGATCATTTTGTCTATTTACTGTTAAGAGTTGATTCAGTTAGAATCTGGAATCATTGTTCATTTTATAGCAGCGGCCACTAGGCGCATCTCAAATCTTTTGACATCAAATAGATTGGAAAACCTGTATTTTCGGACGGTGAAAATCAAATGATCCGTTTTGTTTTGAAAAAAGTTGTGCAGGATGGATGCCAAGAGAAGAAGTTTAATTTTGGACACCATTATTAAAAAATATGGGGTGGTCAGATACTAAAATCGTGAAATCGCTGAACGTTGCTTATTATATTTTGACGTTCGACTACGACATCGTCACAAATACAATTTTAACCAAAGTACCATCCAGAGAATTCATATTCCATATACATATCCATATAAGTTCGTTTTTGTTGATAAATTTGCCGAAAGTTCTTGATTTGGCAAGGGATTTGCAATTGTGGACAGAAAACCAAGGTTCTCGGTCCTCGTTCATGACAATGGGCTCGAAAATGTATAGGAGAGAGTACCTGCAGAAACGTCCGGTGAAGTTTTGGCCTGATTTGGCAGGTTTCCACTACAGGCGAGATGTGCTTCAGTGGTACCGTGGCAATGGGATAAATTACACTGAAAAAGATCTGAATTCTCCCAATTGCCCCCAATTCCGCTCAACCGAAAAATATTGGTACACTGTCAAGCGGAATTAAATAAAGGAGTCAAAGTGACTCGTGGAATAAAATGGTCACTGAGGATGTTCAACAGAGCTTCCAAACTTCAATGGAGGGTATCGGAAGAAAAGTGCGAAATTTCATCGAAACTGTAACGGAATAATATTATTTTCTGAAAGAACAATAAATTATCTGTACTTTGATATAAAAACATGTTTGTACTTTTATCCAATCCCGAGATACAACTGGTTTTGTGATTCCGGATTCTGAATCAAGCTTTAACCAACAGTACTAAGGGAAACGGTAGGCTTCATCTTCTAGTTGAACTTTTTTATCATTTACTAACCTTATCCAAACAGCAGCACAATAAAGTGATATAAGCTATGTTCTTGGGTTCTTTATAATGCTTTCATACAACGTACAATTTTGAAAGTGAAATGTACGTTACATCGAAGTTCCCCTGTAGTACGAAGTGAATGCCGGAAGATGCCGTCTTCACCAAGAAGTTTCACGCCGGACCTGACTTCGGTCTATTATGTCGAGAGATCGTTGAAGGAGATGGACTGGTTAAAGATAAACATCGTACCAAAGACCGTCAACCATCATAATGTCCCCAGCTCTGGTCGATAGAATTTTTTTCTGAAGAACGTCAAACGGAGGATCTACTCCAATAATTTCGTGGAGAAGAAGCTGATCCCCAGGGCCACGAGCTGGAAAACATGCCGATATTCATCTTCTCATCAGCCAAGACTAAGGTTCCGCCCAACTACCGTAAAGTCGCCCGGCAAGTCGTCGAAGTATTTCTATAGAAGACTTAACAACTAGAACATTGAATATCTTCGAATTTTTTTCGCTTTTCGTACATACACTGTGATTTGCAGTCAAAAATCTTATGGTCATTTCACAGCATTTGGATCATATCAGAATCATCAATCCATGAATCACTCTATATTTTACAAATCCACAAAATACTGATTTAACTTCCACATTTTTATTATTCGTATCCCCATCGACTTCTATGATCACACTATATTCATTGTATTTCTTTTTTTTTCATTGTATAACTTGCTTCTAAATGTTTTTTTCATCTATTCATCTATTTTATTAGGCTCATTTAGTAATTCAGCTGTAACAGAGCCGAGTTTATCTTCTAAATGTTTGATTTTATGCATTATCACAGGAAGTTCTTCTCTGAAATGCAGAGCTGGTGGTCAACGAGCTTCGATAGAGATGTTTCATTCCCCCAATGAAAGTTGTTAGCCAAATGCGTTAGCGAATAATACTAGAATGACTTACACCACCAACATTTGCAGACAGAACCTAAGTAATTATAAGAACCATATTTTTGCTACTACAATCTATGTTCCATTTTGTGTAGTTTCTAGTTCATGCAGTTGAGCATCACTTTGTCGAGATAGAATGTTGTTTTTTTGTCGAATTCTTCATCAAAGAAATAACTTTTACGTTTTGATACAAACGTTATCGAGAGGGCTGTCAAGATAATGAGAATTTTGACATCGTACGAAATAAATCATCAAGCAGTTCTTTGTTATCGTTTATTTCAGGCAATTTCACTTTTCCTTCTTAGTACTTGCATCATTCAAAAGTATAATATAAAATACACTTTATAAGTCAAATTGTGTGCTAAATTTTTGTTTGCCTTTGTAGGTAACAAGTTTTGAAATACACAAAACCAAACACCACTGTATTGATGACCCGTATTTGTGGTAAAACGATTTGCTGTAATTGCACCCATGTTAACACTTTCGATGCCCCGTCACCCAGATATGGGTGACACTTTCCTCGCTCGAATTGAGTAGGATTTTCAGAAGGTATTTAATAGAATAGGCATCTAAATGTAACTATAGGATATGAAGAAAAATAATAAAATCATAACCATAATATTATGCTGTTTATACTATACTTTTTTATTAATTTATAGTACGGATGGTTTGTACTGCAGTTTTTTGCAAAACCCCTATACTATGACTTTGGCATGTGTTATTGTCATCAATTCGTCTTCAGTTGAAAACAAACATTGCTAGATCATGTAAAAGTTATCTATAAACTAAGTTTGATCTTCATTTAATAATTTAATCGCAAGTTGGGGTCTGCAAGAAACTCATAAAGGTCGCGTTGGGCGTCGAACGTGTTAATAATCAGTGAATGGTCAAAACCGCCGTTACTACGAGTAACTGAACGATTCAGAGTAAAATATAAATAATATTCAGGTCGAATACGTGACGCTATTGTTGACTTCAGTCTAATCCATCTGTGGGAGTTGCAGTCGAAACTCGTTCAGGAGAATGCATCGGAGGTATGGCGGAATTACTGTTACAAATAAACATGATGCAATATGATGGATTTGCTAAATAATGGAACATTTTTTGCAAGTAATGCACGAATAAAATGCATTTATGTGTATGATTGAGACAATTCAATGAACTGCGCATATATCCTAAAAAACTGAACGGATTTTTTTTGAATGGAACAATATAGTTTAGAAATCTGAAAAATAACTAAACTAAAAAATGGATTCTAATAAGCAAACCAATGGAATCATATTGTGACAAAGCTAAAAGTTTAATTAAAACCCAAGTGCTCACTCACATTCCGAAGTGATGTGAGATCGGCTAAGATTGTGTGATTTTTACGCTAACTAAACAACCACGACATGATTCTCCACAACGATTTTTCTTACAACCAGAAATATTTTATGAGATCCTTCATGTTCATGAAACTATATGTTGTTCTAAAATTCAATACAATAAGGTATAACTCAAACATAATAATCTAGAGTCTCCGTTTCGAAGTCGGTAATAGGGTTTCATAGACCGACGGAGAATGAGTCAGGCAGAAGCGAGTGACAAATTTTGAATCCTTCAATAATTTCAGCGAGACAAAATGGAAGTTGTTATTTGAACAGATCAAAAATATGTGACCCCATGGTAGTTTTCAATCGGTCACGTTTCTGTCTTCCATTTAACTGCAGAAAATATGCACGCGCTGAAGGGTCACTTGCCGCCAGAATAGGACGCATAAATTGGGCTGACGCAACTATTTGAATATTTCAGTTATGATCCACTTATGGCATTTGTGTTTTCGGAACTTTCACTCATTCTAGGCCACGCTAATTTATTGCTTTATATTCAAAACAGCACCCAGTTTCATTGACGATATATTAATGACAACAATTATTCCTTCAACGTGCAAACTTCGAACGCTATTCAGAAAGCACCATGCATTTTATTACAGTAAAAGTAAATTCAATTTGTTGGAATAGATTTTCCATTTAATATTGCACAAACTCTGTCTGTTTGAAAATTTCACGCACATTTTCCTGTATGCCCAAAATAAAGCCAATTTTCGTCACACATTGACTGTAAACCACTTGCCTTTGGTCTCCTTCTTCTTCTGTTCTAACGCAAAACACGAAACAGATAACACTTCGCTTCACTGAACCTTTTCGACCACGAGACCACGATAACTGTTGCTCGTCCTTTGACTAGAAATAACCATCTACTGATTGTTGTTTAGTTGTTTCCCTTTCGGTTGACACGAGCTTTATGTCATTAGCAGCAGTGAAACACACGTATTTATAAAGCAACTCACCAAAAAAGTAGCACCTTTTTGTCCAGCATCCGTAACGATGATGACGATGCTGTTACACTGTTGCTTCTCTCTAAGCTATACGAATCCGCTGTAAACTTATGCCGTTGTTGCTGCTGCTGCTGATCTTGTGTGTAGCCTAGGACTTTTTCTGCATTTTCTCCGCCGCGGAGAAGAAAGAGAACCAGAGAGGTGGCACGGAGAAAGGATACCTTTGCTACGCGACAACGATGATGATGATGATGATGCTACCTGCACGGTGGCGCGAAACAGCTTTTACATCTAATGCGCGAAAATCCTGAATATTATTCATTGATGGTAACACGTGGGAGGGATGAGAAGGCGTCAAACGCTTGTTGCTTCTTTGCAACATTTGAGTGTTTGCGATGACTATGGACGCTACATTTATGGATGCGATGCGATGGTTGTTTAATTTTTTTGTATTTCCGAAAGTTTCATACAAAATCTTATGCCACCACGTGTGATGCATAAGCAGAAACCGCGTAGTTGCATATGAATGATGATTATTTCTACTATGTCTTATTTGTTTCTATATTCGATTTCAGTTTAATTATATACGCTGATTTCTGAACCAGATCACTCGATGCATATGATAAACGATTGTTTGTATATGGACATTATCTAGATAATCCATCATGAAGCACTTAAATAATCACAAGTCATTAACGCACGAACTGGGGAGTGGGCTGAATTAATATATGATTTATGATATTTTCTTCTTTTTTTCGATGGTACTGCATCAATCAGTGAAAATTCACCCTTCAACGATAACATATTTTTTATTAGTGCTCATCTCAATAGTAAGATTTAAAAACGATACATTGGAAGTTTTTAGCAGATACAACGAATCTATTACGAAGATATTTAAACGATGAATATTAAAATTTCGAAGCTCGAGAGTGTGATTTTATTTTTTTTTTTAGATTGGTTCTTTATAAGTCATATGAGGCGTAAAATAATTGAACAAATCAAATGAATTTATTTGAATAATATTAATTTCATCTCTTTTAGAAAAAATGAAATTAATCCATTAATCACCATGAGCTGTTCCTTAACATATTCTATATTCCTGTTCCTTGTATTTTTGTTAACTATGAATTACAATATTGAATCTACGTGAATTTACAAAATTTGTCATGGCATACAACAATCAATGTATACGCCTCCTGTTAACCTCCTATAGTTTACCAAAAGGAGCACGAAAAGTTTTTGAAACAAAATAGTTGAAGCAAATACGTTCTATCGAAAATTGCAATAACTGCATCTACATGTCATGCATAACGGTCCATTTTGTGCTTCCCACTCAAAGAAGCGTGCGACCATGATTGAGTTCGGAAAACCCGCGGAAACGGAGACCTAGGATGGTACATCATCACTACAAGTTGAAACAAAATAATCGGTATGCTGGTGTTGAAATTAGCTACGATGTAAGTTACGATAGGTGGTTCGCTAAAGTATTCACATTTCATTACCATTTCTTGGCTAAGTGAATTTTTCAACGTAGGTACATTACAAGAGAAGTCTGGAAAGCTCGTGCTGCCGCTGATGATAACCAGATTAAGACACAATACACTCGACAAAAAATTAGACAAACAAACTACGAAGTCAAAATTTTTAGCCGATTTGTACAAATTACGGTAACTATCCGACCGGATACCGGATCGTTTTTACCGGTACCGTTTTTTCGACCATTTTTTATTGTCCGTCCTTTTATCAATCTGTACCGTATTTTGAGTATAAAGAGAAAAAATGTTTTGTTCCTGGTCTCGTTGTACTACGCGATTTGTTCGAAAACTCCTGCCGCAAACTGTGGTTGCTTCTACCATAGATCGGATAGTGACCGTTTTTGTTGGAAGAAACAATGTTGCTGAAGATGTTTTTATTTTTGATCATTTTATTAGATTATATTGAAAGGGGAGAAGTATTTTCAACTAGCGAGGTACAAACTGTTCCTAAAAATTCTAGCTAATTCAGATGAAACATAGTATGCTAAAGTTATTAAAACTTTGAAAAGTTTTCCGATACTGCGTTGGAATACATTGAAAAATGGAAGGCTAGTCTAGGAGAAACACAATAGAATGAATGGATTGTATTAAAGTTTATTCCTAAATGGTCAGATGTTCAAAGTAGCATTAGTTAAAAAAATTGAGTTCAAATAGGTGAACATATTTTGTTTGGTAAGTTGACAATTATTGAAGAAGTTATTGTTTTTGACGTAGGACTACGTCTAACCGGAAGATATAGGGGGTGAAATGAAAATCTAGGCACTGAACAAGTAGGAAAAAATGCAAGATTTGGAACGCTTATAACTCGAGCATTTCTCAATAGATCGCAAAGGTTTTTGCATCAATTGATAGGAAATATATCTACGCATCTATCATAACGAATAACATTTCATTTTTCTTGAGATAAACAATTGAATAATTGTGAAATATCAAGCATTGTCCAAATGCACTATGTGCCCATTTTTGATTGGTCCATTTTGTGCTCCTCAAATCGTACCGACCAAACCGGGCAACTAGAACAGCAGCGAAATACAACGAAGCACGATTGGAAAAGAAAAAGAAAAAATATGAACGAAACATTGGCCGCAATCTCACACATGCGTAATTCTCGAGCCAACCATTCAGCTTAAAAATCCCCGCTCCGCTGCCGTAACGATCATTCTCATCCAAACCGTACACCACATCGGTTCGCATCACATCACACCAACAAACCAACACAAGCAGCCATGTCTGGACATGACAAAGGAGGAAAAGTGAAGGGAAAGGCAAAATCCCGCTCGAACAGTGTTGGTCTCCAGTTCCCCGTAGGTGTATCCGCCAATTGCTCCGCAAGGGTAGCTAGGTCGAGCTCGTTAGTACCAGTGCACCAGTCCACCTAGCCGCCGTTATATAGTTTCGGCCCCCGAAGTGATCGAGTTGGCTGGCAAAGCTGCTCGTGACGATAAGAAAACCCGCATTCAGAACAGACCACATTCGGTTCGGTGGACATCAAGACAACAACGGGCAGTTGCAGCGAGTGGCGAGTGGCAAACGCAATCGCAAAACAGCAGCAGGCAGCAGAAGAAAAAAAGTTTGTTCTTTATACAAACTGCTGTGGTGGCAAATCCAGAACAAGGCGGCATCGAGGGCGTTCGAAATGGTTTTTTTCAAAACCACGAGTACAAAGTTTTCTAAATTGGAACCATTCCATAAAACACGGCGCTTATCAGGGCTATTAAACCTTTCAAAAAAGAGTTTACGAAATACAGTTTAATGCATTCTAAAATATTATCCAAAATAATAATTAAACACAAATTGATTTTTTCATAATTTGTTGCCAGGATATGATGAGTATGAGAATTTGGCAGTTGTGCTGAGCTTATTGATGGTTGGGGACTTTCTCGATTATTCAATTTTCACCAATTAAATTGCTTCCAGATTGAAAGTACAGTAATTTACATTTAGTTCGACATTTAGCTAATTGGACGGACCTGTAATGCGACATATTTAGTTGGACATTTTTGTAAACATAGAGTTGGGGGCCAAATTATGACCCAACATGTTCCAAGCTGAATGGGAAGAAATTCTGCAACTGTGAAAGCTGTACCACTGTCATCGCAAATGTTCAATTACAGGTTAAAATCGCCTCCAATGCGACACTGAGTGGTGCTTCGGCATGTCGCATCAAATATAATTTACAGTACAACATGTCCCAAGCTGGATGGGAAGAAATTTTCCAACTGCGAATCCTGTGGCGAGTGGCAAACGAAATCGCTGAACAGGTTTATCCGAACAAGATGAGGATATCGAGTGATAACAAAACAATAAACTCTTTAGATTAAAGATGATTTTGTGGTCCTGTAAAGGACCCTTTTTTGGGTTTGCTTACGAATCTTTATTTGGTGCAAGTATACTTCTTCACCGCTTTGGTACCTTCGGAAACCGCATGCAAGTTCACCGGGCAGCAACAGACTGATTGTGATCTTCCCACGCCGTAATGGTTAACCGCTTATTGTAGTGGGTCAGACGCGAGGCTTCCGCTACGATACGCTCAAAGATGCATTGACGAAGCTCATGACGCTCATCGCCTTCGATGAGAAACCGATGTCGGAATGATCCTAATTCAGCACCTTATGATGTAGATAGCATATGATTCCTTCTCCTTCTTCTTGTCGGTTTCCGAGATATTCTTCTGCGCCGTGCCGAACTTTTTGGCGGCTTTTCCACTATTCCACTAGTCTTCGGTGCCTTCGTGTTTGTTAGAAATACTGCATGTGAACGAACAAATCGTAATGAATATATTTTTTTTCTTTCTTTCTTTCTTTGTTTTTAAGAGGCTTTAAACTTTGCAGTTCATTCGCCTCTAGCCCAGTGAAGAGCCACAATAAAACCAGCCCAGAGGGGTCTGGCGAAAGGGAAACCAAAAAAATCACTCATCAGATCAGATCATCAGATCTGAAATGAAATGAAATACAGTTTGAATAGATAATAAAATATAGTGGTTTTGAATTTAATGGTATATAGTAGAACTGAAAAATGGAGAGGTTTATTTAATGAATTTATCCTCCTTGGTGAGTGTGGCTGTAGGAATAGGAAGTTGAATCAAGTATAATGTAATGGATAGAAGGTAGATGTGGGTATGAAAGTATATATTATATTATTTGTTATGTATTATTATTGAATGCATGTATATACATGTATGAATTCCTTCCTTCCGACCCGTACATACATGTGTATACACACATAAACACGCATACATGACTGTGAAGTGGCGAACTTTAATAAGCAATTTCCAAGGTATTTAGTATTTCGATTTAGATTTTACCAAAGAAGTCGGTTTCTTTCAGAAACGCAATTAAATTGGTTTCTTGGGTCTCGTCTCTACTGAGGATATCTCGGAGACTCTGACCTATGTTGTGTCGGACTCGAGCATCTTTGGTATGTTGACATTCAAGTAAAAGATGGCTAACGGAAACCGGAGCTTCGTTGCAAGCACATTGGGGTTTTTCGGCTCTGCAGAATAAGTGTGAGTGGGTGAAGTTAGTGTGCCCAATTCGAAGACGGGTAAGGACTTGCCTTTCCCTACTATTGAGACGGTCCTCCCAAGGGAGAGTGGAATTTTTAATTTTATGAAGATGAGTGGGACGGCTGTTTATCCAACCTATGTCCCAATTTTCACGGACTTGCTGTTTTACCCAGCGGACAATGTCAGATGGAGGACAGGGCATGTCTGGGGGTTCTATTTTGCTGCCCTTGCCGGCCAGTATGTCGGTGGCTGTGTTTCCGCGTATTCCTGAGTGACCAGGAACCCAGCAGAAGGAGATGTTTTTATTTGAAGCAGCCTCTTCTGTTTGCTTAATCCATGGGTGTTTGCTGTTTCCACTTAGAAGATCGTGGAGACAGCTAGCTGAGTCGGAAAATATTGTGGTAGGAAGAAAATCATGGGTGCATTCTTGGGTAGCTATTAAAAGGGCGAAAGCTTCCGCACTGAAGATGGAGCATTGCGGTGGAAGAGAAAAGCTACCTATGTATCTACTCTCAAAAATTCCACATCCAACTCCATCGGCATTGACTGAACCATCTGTGTATACCTGGTGATTAATTTGAAAATTGGATGCAACGAGGTTATTGAAGCAGGCTTTGACTTTTGGAGAAGGGTCTCCCGCCCGAACTGCCTTGAGAAGTTCAAGGTTAATGTTCGGCGGTTTGACGTTCCAATTTCTTCCCGTCGCAGATGAACGTTCACATATATCGGGAAGATCTTTGTTCGTGAGATCTTTGAACCATGTTTTAGCCCTATGTATTAATGGGACATTGTGGTCGCTTTCGGGGAGTGACAAGTGACGGATGGCTTTATTGGTGATGGCTTTTGTTACCAGGTGGGTGAAGGGAAGTTGCCCACTTTCTGCCATTACAGCAAGAGTAGGACTGGAGGGAAAAGCGCCAATTGCGAGCCTAATTGCTTTATTGTAAATTGGTTGAATGGTGTTTAACACCCTGTCCCCTCCACGGCTGAAGGTGCCTATTCCGTAAGGGATTTGTGGGACCAACCAAACATTTACAACATTTAGCAGCGTCTTTCTATGACCAGAGGCTAGGTTGCCTGCGATAGCCTTGATGATGTTCAGTTTCTTTCTGGTGGCTATTTTGGTCTTTTGGGAATGTGATAGGAAGTTGAGTTTCTTGTCGAAAGTAACCCCTAGTATTTTCAATGTCCTCATTGTAGGGATCGGGATTTTGTTGAGCTGAAGATAGGTTCTCCTTCTGAGAGCTTTTCCGATATGTATGTGTTTGGATTTCTCCGGGGAAATTTTAAAACCTGTTTTTAGAGCCCAGTTTTGGATGGAGTCTAAGGTTTTTTGAAGCCTCTTTCTCTGAATTAAGCCGAAGCAGCTCGTAGAGATAAGAGTGATGTCATCTGCATAGACTATGATCTTTATATGGTCCGGGATAATCTCGAATAGAGATTGCATGGCAATGTTGAAGAGGGTTGGTGAAAGTGCTGAGCCTTGTGGGAAGCCGTTTTCTGGGATTTTTAGAGAAGATTGGTGGTTGTTAATAACGGTTTTGAAAGACCGGTTTTCTAGAAAACTTTTAATGAAGAGACCTAATCTCCCACGAATTCCCCAGTCGAAAAGGCTTTTCAGCACTGGGTACCTCCATGCCCGATCGAAGGCCTTGGATAAATCCAGGGAAACAATATCAATGTGGTGTAATTTTTCAGTTGCGTCGTCTAGGATTTTTTCGATTGCTACAAGGCAATCTTCTGTACCTTTTCCCGCACGGAAGGCGAATTGTCTGGGATCAATCAGCTTATTTGACTCTAGAAAAGTCGTTAAGCGTCGATTGATCATTTTTTCCAAGACTTTCCCAACACAACTTAGGAGAGTGATGGGGCGGAAATTGTCAAGAAGATGATTGTTCATGTCTGGTTTCGGGATACAGATCATTAAACCCTCTTTCCAGCAACTGGGGAGGGTTCCACTGTCCCAGACTTTGTTGAGGAGCTTCAGAAGTGCTTTTTTCCCGAGATGGGGTAGATTCTTAAGCATAGGATAGCTGATGTCATCAGGTCCTGTGGATCCTTGTTTGACCTTGTTCAGTACCCAATCAAGCACTTTGAGGGAGAGGTTTTTGTTGAAGTCAAATTCCACATCGGTATGAAAATCGATGGGAATTCTTTCGCATTCCGTTTTGTGGGTTAGAAAGGTTTGGTCGTAGTTTTGATTGGAGGAGGCGGATGCAAAGAAATCTCCAAACGCCTCGGCGATGATTTTCCGGTCATTGGTGTATTGACCGTTAATTAGAAGATTATATTCTTTGCTTCTTTTCTTTCCATGAAGCCTGCCAATCTTACTCCATAACTCCTTTGTTGACGCGTTGGGATTAATTTCGCTGACGAATTTAACCCAACTGTTGTGCTTGGCTGTGTTGATAGCCGTCTTAGCTTCTTTGCGAGCCCTTTGGAACTCTGTAAGCAGAGTGGGTCTCAGTGGGCTGTCCGGGTGGGCCTTTCTTAATTTGCGTAGGGCCTTACGTCGACCTTTGATTGCTGCCTTCAGCTCAGGCGACCACCATGGGACACATTTCCTGCCAGGGATGCCACTGGTTCTGGGGATGTGCACCATTGCAACTTCTAGGACAACTTTGGAGAATTCCTCGGCTGTCCAATCTCGTTTAGCGGAGAGGCGGTTTTCAATGTCAAACTGATAGCCAGCCCAGTCAGCGTATTCAAGTTTCCATCTTGGCCTTGTTGAAAACTCTGGAGAAGTTTGGCCGAAGGAAGTGAAGATTGGAAAATGATCGCTTCCGCAAGTATCATCGTGGATGTTCCAAGAAAGCTTTGAAGAGAGTTTGTCTGATACTATAGTGAGATCGATGGCTGAAGTAGTACCAGAATAATGGATTCTGGTGTGTTGGCCGTTATTAAGAAGGAGAAGAGAATGGTCGGATATGAAATCCTCAATGATGGATTCTTTTCGATCGAGGTATGCACCTCCCCAGGCGTACGAGTGGGCGTTGAAATCACCCATAAGCATGATTGGGGCGGGAAGTTGGGCGAACAGATGGTCCAGTTGTCCGCGTAGAGTGTTCGGATCGGAATCATTAGTGATGTAGATGCTAACGACGGTGATTGGAAAGGGGTGTTTAATGCGCACTACCACTGCCTGAAGATCAGTGGTAATGGGAAGAAGATCATGTGGAGTGCCATCCTTGATTGCGATTGCAACTCCGTGTTTTGAGGGGTTGGGACCCTCTTTGAAATATGTGATATATTTTGAGATGAAGTGTTTATTGAAATTGTTTGGTGTCATAGTTTCTTGAAGGGCTATGACTGTGGGATTAGCGTCTTCGTTTTTCCATGCCTTGACGAATAATGCACGGAAGCGCGTAATGGAAACATCAAGTCAGTCACGCGCTACAGAGACTGTTTTCTTCTCAGCACAGCGGATTTCCCGGATTAGAGTTTGAAATAAGCATTTTCAATTCTAGAATATTTTGTCGGATACTTCTGATGTTCCATTGTATCCCGAATTTCTGTGTTGGAGTGAATGTGTTGGTGTTTTTAACTCTAATTCCTAAGTCTTAATTTGTGTGTATGTTTGAACTATTCAAAGAGAATTAGTTCGATGGTCCTTTACCCTTGGAAAGAGAAGCTTTCTTTGAGGTATTGGTGTTGTTTTTGTTTGGTGTAGAAGTCTTTGGAGTGTTTGTTGCGTTTGTGTTGTTTTTTGTTGAATGTGCGTTGCTGTTGTTGTTATTTTTGTTTTTTGTTTGATGTGTGTTGTTGTTGCTGTTGTTGTTTTCTGTTGGGGTTGTATTGTTATTTGCTGTTGGTGTCTGTTTTTGTTCATTTCTTGTTCTTTTCTTGTCTTTGTTAGTTAGGGTTTCATCTTCGGATTTTTTATCTGAATCTGAAGATGAACCTTTCGCAATCTTTCTTTTATTTTTATTTTTGTTTGGAACATCAGAAGTGTCCATTGAAATGACTGATTCGTTTTCGGATTCAGTTGTTGAGCTATCAGTTGTCGACTCTGTCATTGAGGTATCGATTGTAGTGTCAATTGGGGGTGTGCTTTCGCGGCTAGAAGAGGCCGAAGCGGCCGAGGCGCAGTTACATCTGCAACTGCAGCTGGGTGTTGGCTTTTGCAAGTTGGAGAGTCTGTCTTGCAGAACACTTGCAAAAGTTGTTCCGTTATTTTGACCGTTGAACTTTTCTTTCGCCTCTTTATAGGAGATACCATAGTCGATTCTGATTTTGGTTATATTGTTTTCATATTGCCATACGGGGCATTTCCTGTTCGAAGAGGAATGGTCCCCTTGGCAATTCAAGCAAAATGCTGAAGTGTTGCAGGTTTTAATTCCATCCTTTTGTTCTGGATGTTCCTGTCCACAATTTCGACAAAGCGGGTTCTCGCGTTTGCATCGCTTGCTCGTATGTCCAAATTTATAGCGTTTGAAACATTGCATTGGGTTGGGATAGAAATTTCTAGTCCCAGCCCGAATAAATCCGAAGTTAATAAAATCGGGAACAACAGTTCCACGAATTGTCAAAATGAGAGTAGCGGTTGGGATAACAATGTTATTCTCCTTCCTGGTGATTCGCTTGACATCGATCACACCTTGATCGGAAAGCTCTGTAATTAGTTCAGGTTCTTTGATATCAATGACATCACGGCAAGTAACAACGCACTTCGATAGGGGTTTCGTCAATCAATTTGTTGATTAAAAGGAGCTTACCAATTATATCCTCGTCCTTGGCCGTAAGGATATACTGCGTCCTCTTTTTGTCGTCCCGTTGCGGTCGCGCTGTGTAGTATTTCTTTCCTACAGCGTTGGCGATCGTCTTACTCACGACGAACGGGTTAGTCGGGATCACGTTTTCTCCTGTGGCACGAAGTAACAGGATCTGTAGGTCGCCGTTCAGTGGGTCGGCCCACCTTGGAGCAGTACGTTGGGTAGGTTTACCCTCGTACAAATTTGTAGCCCGGCCTCCCGGAGGCCCGGAGCTACTGGAAGCCATGCTGTTGTCGGCTACCCCCTAGGTATAGCCGACAGATCGTTTTATTATTTAAAGGAGAGAACACTTATGAGGGCTTTTCACTTTGGGATATTATCTAGAAAAACACTGTCACTTTTTTATAGAGCTCTTACAAAAACCACCAATAATAGCGAACAATTTAGGGGAATAAACTTTTGAATTTGTTTTCCTTCAGTCACTTCACCGTCCGTAATGCGTGTTTTCTTTTTAGTTTTTTTTTTATTTATGTTAAAAATCACTACGATACTAGAAGAAAAACTGGCACCACTGCCCAAAGGAAAAAGGGGGCGTGGCGTCGGTGACGCCGCAAAAGCGCGCGCTTTTCCGGTTTGCCGGCAAGCGCCCGCTCCTAACGGTCGAAACTAGCCGTTGCTATCTGCTTCTTCTTCTGCTGCCACTTAAAGATAATTAAAATTAACTCCTTCGGAATCGCCAGGGGGAGACGTCCTAGTCCGCTGTCCAAAACGCCAAACTGCCGAGCTGAAAGTAAACGCGACCTTCTCGGTCGGAGGTTAAAATCAGTATGATATATTTTTTTGCCATCGATGCCTTTTAACGCTCATTCGTTCGTATCGTTGGACTCGCCCCTTTGGCTGAGTCTGCTGATTTGTCTCTATCCTGTGAGCGTGTACCGCTAAAGTACAAAACGCGCGGACCCGCTGAAAAATATATCATTCTCTTTCAAACCGTAAATCAGTGTGGTTGTATGGCATCGTTTCACATCGCATCGCATAACATCAACAAAGCAACACAAGCAGCAACGTGGACGTGTGGAAGTGACAAAGGAGGACAAGTTAAGGGAAAGGCAAAGTCCCACTTGAATCGTGCAGGTTTGCAGTTCCCTGTTGGTCGCATTCACTGACTGATCCGCAAGGGTAACTAGGCCGAACGGATTGGTGCCGGAGCACCAGTATACCTAACAGCGGTTATAGAGTTTCGGCCGCCGGAGTGCTCGAGTTGGCTTGCAAAGCTGCTCACGACAATAAGAAAACCCGCCTACAGAACATACCACATTCGGTTCGGTGGCAACAACTAGTTCCAGCGAGTGACAAACGCAATCGCAAAACGGCAGCAGGTAGAAGAAGGAAAAAGTTTGTTTATACAGACTGCTTTGGTGGCAAAACCAGCCACCGTAAAACACGGCTCTTTTCAGGGCCATTGACCCTTTCAAAGAAGAGTTATTAAAAGTTATTCACAATACCAATGCATTCTAAAGTGACATAATATGACATATAATATGAACTGAATTATTTTGTTTATGCTTGTTTTTTAGATTATTGGTGGTTAGGGTCTTTTAAATTGATCATTCAGTTTTCACAAACCCATATATGGTTTCCGAATTAAAAGTGGTTTCAAATTACAACACATTGTATGCAGGATTGCATTAACGAATTTTCTCAATAGCAAGAACTGCTTTTTTTGGTTGATAACTGATGTTGAAAATTGACTGATGTTACATCTGCATTGTATAGAAAAATAACTAAGGAGCAACATGATGAGCTATGTATTTCCTGCTACTCTGTTCTTATTTTAAAGGACTTTAATCAGAAGGTCATCCGTCCCTGTATTTACTGTTGGTTTTTCAGAACACTTATAGCTCGTTTATTTCTCGACAGATCGTAGAGTTCGTCTCCAAAACCTCAGTTCTTTTTCATTTCTATTTACTTTGTTTGCAGAGACTACAAATATTACAATTCATTCGTCTCCGAAACCACAGTTTAAGGTACGGTAATGTGCTCAATAGTGAAATATATGATAGTGAGTGAGCTGATGACTACCTATGCATTCCCTATCACAGCCATCATTTTGATTGTACGATATGTGTATACGCCAGAAGATGCCCGGCGTTGAACATTTAATAAGGACAAAGCCTTCAGAAAAAACAATATATTTAAAATATATATTTAGAAAAATCAGTCCCCTTTGTATAGTCCTACGTCACTCCGGTTATGTCCCCGACATTACCCACCCGTCTTTTTGAGATAAATAAGAGAAAAGTCAGTCTTAATTAAAATTGGTAATTTAAATATGAAAATTGTGATTTTAAACAGTTGCAACAAGATTTTTAAAAAAATAGAAGGGTGGTGTCCAAAACACGACCACATTGTTAACGTAGGACTACAAAATTATTGCCGGCGAGGATAAGCGTTGCGGAGCAAACTTTCATCTTCAGTTTTTGTCTCAGGAAAATGCCTTTATTACATCTGGCTTGAAATACCTTGAAGCCACGAACCCGGAAACAATGCACAGCATTCTCTGTGTTTTTAATTTTTCATGTGCCAATAACTTGTTCTGTCTGAAGCTTCGAAAATTTCTTCCAACTTCGAGAAATTAAAAGTGTTCCCTACCTTAATATGAGCCTCTTTTTCCCTACCTTAATATGAGCCTCGTAGTTCTACATAAAAAATGGTACAGGGTATCGTCAAAATTACCTGGTTTGGCGTGAAATTGTTCTATATTTTGTATCTACCAGGTAGTACCGCATCTTTTAAAATGATTTTTTTTCCTGCCATGGGCAATAATGTGGACAAAGGAAAAGTCACGACTCAATGTCTAAACAATGAAAGTAATAATAATTGTGAAACAGAACTTCGATCTGGAATGTGATAAATTTAATGATAAAACTTCTAAAAATCCTAATTTATTTCACAACGTCACTTCATCATCAAAATATTCCTTCGTTGAATTCCTAAGAATGTATGATTATTTTATTTAATATTCGGTTTTGACGTGGGACTACGTCTAACCGGAATATATGGGGGTAAAATAAAAATCTAAATACAGAACATGCAAAAAAATGTAAAAATGAAAGATTTCGAATGCTTATAACTCGAGCATTTCTTACTGGATCGAAAACATATTTGCATCAATTGATAGGGAATATTTCTACGCATCTATCGCAATTAATGAAATGTTATTTTTCATTAGATAAATAATAGAATAACTGTAAAATGTTAAGCATTATCTAAACGCCCTAACTGTCTCGTTTTTATTGGCCCGATTTACGATTTACACAGATATCAAAACTAAGCAGCGTTGGGGAAATCGGCATTGCAAACACATGAAAGTATGGGGCTTTTGTTCTCACCAAATTGTGTTCCCTAACACAGACTTCAAAACCAAGCAGTGTTGGAGAAATCGACATTGCAAATACATGCAAGTCGGACGCATTTTTGTTCCGACTGGAATATGTTTCCTTAGCAAAACTTCTATCTTAGGAACCTGGGAAAATCGTGTAGACACTGGAGAGGCGAATGATCTTTCAAGTTTAAAGCCTCTATAGTATGAAAAAGTAGAAGTTGAAGTTGTTGATTCATGCAAGCCAGGGGTACTTCTGCACTAACACGGATTACAAAAGCGGGTACGAACACAATGCTTTAACTCGGTTATTCAAGATTGCATTGAATGATATGCCTTCATATCTTCATGCCTTCATATTTTTACGCATACCATTTGATGATTAGGCAAAATGTTGATAACCATTTGCTGCGATAACGCCTATTGATTAAACAATATGCGTTCGACGTACATGTCAAATCGAAACTGAGTGCCTGAAGTTTATCAAAGCAAGCAAGTTCGCGGTTCGAGAAGTACGTACACTTGAGGGATGCAAACTTCAGAAGGAAATGTAAAATACAATAATCGCTTGATAACTTGCCCATTCACATATTTTATTAGTCCTAGGCATTATACCAAACGTAAAAGGACAGTCATGAAATTTACTTGTAACGCAGAACCATTATCTATCACAATGGATGAATTGACCTTACATGGAATTCGTTCAATCTTTTTACTCACAAAACAAATATATTGAATTCAATTGAATTCGAAATTTGTTTTATTCAATCAAAAATTTGAGCAATGCAAACAAATGATTATTAACCTAAGGTACGTCCACGTCAACCTTGCCGGTTCTATGATAGATATAACCCACCCTTTTTTATTCACTCAATTTTTTTTTTTCGAAAAATACTAAAGGTTATTTTTTTGGCTTACGTGTCCCGTTTTTTATTCCTGAACTATTTGGTCAGCCTAGATCATAGAGAAAATCAATAGTTTCTCATTAACAGAAAATAAAGCATAGCAAAACAGTTGATTAACATTATTTATAATTCATCATAATGAAAAATGAGGTTTAATTACTGAAATGCAAGAATTTACGTTCAATGTTATGTTATGTTATGTTATTTTTTAAAAGTACTCAAAATAAACCATTGGTAAATTATTGATGAATAAATAAATAATTTTCATTCGTTCGATAACTCGCAAGTAGATCGGACAAGTTTTCGAAACGATCCAACAAAGGTGTTTTTTTTTCCACATCGAATCAGACTGTGTTTTTTTTTTCATCGGTTGCGCTTGCGAGTAGAGCGAAGCTCAAAGTGGTGCGCGACCGAGACGCAGAGGATACAATTCAGACAGATTCATCACACACGCCACACAGCAGCGGCAAGTATAAGTTTATTTTTCTTTTGTCCTCCTATCATTCCTTCTACCATCTGTGCTCGATTTACACCATTGTTCATCTGTGTGTTTACCAAATCGGCAAACGTTGGCATTAGGGGTGTCTATTTTTTCTTGGTTACATTACCGTTGAAATTTTATTGGAACTTTTTTTCATTTTAGAATTTTATACAAATAAAATAAATTAATATAAATATTATCCGCAGCATAACCTTATCATATTTTTTTTACTTATTCATTTTGATAATTATTATATTCTGTTCATATCGAACAGTTGGCCGATTTTTCTAATATGGCTGAGGGCGGAAAGGACCCCCCGTTGACGCAATTGAATATTTCTGATACCGAACCTCCTCCTGAAGAGCAGAAGGATGAAGCAGAAATTGAGGTAGAAAATTCTGTTTACGAAGTTGATAGTTCCGAAGATGAGGAAATCGACGAGAAACAGGATTTTCGTCCTAAAGAATACCCTGAAGGCTCCAAAGGCCCATTCATTGTGTACTTTAGACGAAAATCCAAACCTCTCAATGTCATTCGCATTTCGAAGGAACTAACTCAACATTTTTCTGACGTTACCGAAATTACACGGATGGGGCCAGACAAACTACGAGTTGTCGTCTCAAGCAGGACCCAAGCGAACAAAATAACGCCCTGCGACCTCTTTGCGATTGAGTATCGTGTATACGTACCCTGTTGCAACGTCGAAATAGATGGCGTAATAACCGAAAAGGGTTTGACCCGAAAAGAGATAATCGATGGTGTCGGTCGCTTCAAGAACTCCACACTAAAAACTGTGAAGATTCTTGCATGCGATCGACTGAAATCTGTGTCACATAAAAATGACAAAAGAATTCTCAATCGGACAAACTCTTTTCGTGTGACTTTTGAGGTTTCCGCCCTTCCAAATTACGTTGCAATAGGGGCACTTCGTTTACCTGTTCGGTTATTTGTAACCCGGGTAATGAAATGCAACAAATGTATGCAACTCGGTCACACGGCCGCCTATTGTTGCAATAAAAAACGTTGCGCAGATTGTGGAGAGAGCCATGATGAGAATCCTTGCGCGAAAGAGCAGAAGTGTCTTCATTGCGGCGGGACTCCTCATGATTTTACTCAATGCCCGGTGTACATACAACGAGGGAAAAAACTCAAGCGTTCCTTAAAGGAACGTTCCAAGCGGACTTTTGCAGAAATGCTTAAGAGTTCCGTGCCAACGACACAGGCCAATCCCTACTCCATTCTGCAGAACGACGAGCCTGTTGCTGACGCTCCCAATGCAGGAAGTTCGGGTACATCGCAGGGTGCCATCAGGAAAAGAAAAATTACTTCTTTTCCATCACTCCCCAGAAAGAATACCGAAACTTCCCAAGTTGGAATGAAGCCTCGAACTGAACGTGCTGAGAATAGGCCGAAGCAAGTACCTCCCGGTTTACGTGGTCATGCTACCAACCAGGGGTCCTCAGCACTTCCCGGAACAACAACGAACACGTCTGTTCCATTTTCACGGTCGAAGCAACAGCCACTACCTGGCCTCCTCTTAAAAGCATAGTATTATGTTTGCTTCCGGTTGTGAGAACATTTTTGAAAGAAAAATGTGGCTTTTTAGCAGCGTTCATTTCCCTTGATGCCTAATTCAGCGCAAGAGGTCAAGGATTTGACCACTGTCATACAGTGGAATTGCAGAAGCATCATCCCTAAATTAGACCAATTTAAATTTTTAGTTCACAGTTCTAACTGTGATGTATTTTCTCTCTGTGAAACATGGCTTTGTTCAGCCGACGAGCTGAATTTTCACGATTTCAACATTATTCGCCTAGATCGTAACGACTCGTTTGGTGGCGTACTATTGGGGATCAAAAAACGTCACTCATATATATTCCTCCCAGGACTACGGTAGGCCACCATCAGTTCTTTGATATTATCGAGGCATTGCCGGAGCCGCGGTTAATCTTAGGTGACTTCAACTCCCATGGAACAGCATGGGAGTCACTCTACGATGACAACCACGTTGATTTATGATCTGTGCGACAACTTCAACATGACAGTTTTAAATACTGGGGAAGCAATTAGGATAGCCAACCCTCCTGCACGGACAAGTATGCTAGACATATCTCTCTGCTCTTCTTCATTATCCCTGGATTGCACATGGAAAGTAATCCAAGATCCCCACGGTAGTGATCACCTACCAATAATTTTATCGATCGCCAATGAATTAAAATCTAGTGAGTCAGTCGATATTGCGTATGACCTCACGAAGAATATTGACTGGAGAAAATTTGCGGAATTAATATCTGAAGCAATCATTTCGATGCATGAACTTCCTCCCCTTTTTTTTTTTTTTTTATTAAATCGTTTATTTTTACAGGCTCAGTTACATAAGTTTAAAGGAGCCGAACTCCTATCTGTATTGTTACAAGTATATATAATCATTTTTCATTAATTCTAGTGTTAATGAAGTAGAGAACCGATTACTCGCGGTTTGCTCGAGTTTAGAAGGGTGACATTTTTTTCAGGAAAAGGAAGGGATATAAGGATATGTTGACAATGTTCACACTCACATTCGCACTCACATTCATCATACTCAATTCTTAAGCCTATCTTATATCTAACATGTATTTACATTTCACCTTATTCTATTGTTAGTAAGAAGGGATTTAATTTCTCGCGAAGGAAAAGGAAAAGGAAAATATAAGGATATAAGGACAATCACACACGAAGATCGATAACTTTTAAGAAGACGTATATTTGGGACATGTAATCAAGGTCTAACCGAGCCAACACATCTCTCACCGGCACATTGGGCTGTCTTCCTCTGGCCCGAAGAGAGTTTTCTAAATTCGATCTGGCAACAAGATACACCTCGCACGACCAAACAACGTGTTCGATGTCGTGGTAACCTTGGCCACAAGCACAGATATTGCCATCGGCAAGATTAAAACGAAAGAGTAGCGCGTCTAACGAACAGTGATTGGACATGAGTCGAGAGAAGGTGCGAATAAAGTCCCGACTCAAGTCCAGACTTTTGAACCATGGTTTGAGGCTAACCTTAGGGATAATCGAGTGAAGCCACCGACCCAATTCATCTTCGTTCCACTTACGTTGCCATTTAACGATGGTATTTTTACGGACTAAAGAATAAAATTCATTGAAGGCGATTTGACGCTGATAAATATCGCCTTCAATTGCACCTACCTTTGCCAATGAGTCAGCCCTCTCATTACCCGGAATTGAGCAATGTGAGGGGACCCAGACAAAGGTAATGACATAACAGCGTCTGGTTAAAGCACTCAAAATTTCTCGTATTCTCTCAAGGAAGTACGGCGAGTGCTTTTCCGGCCTCACTGAACGGATAGCTTCGACAGAGCTAAGACTATCCGTTACAATGTAATAGTGTTCAACAGGTCGTGAGGCGACGCTGTCCAGCGCCCAGTGTATCGCTGCCAATTCAGCAATATACACTGAGCAAGGATTCTGAAGACTGTGTGAGGTGCTAAAAAATTCGTTGAACACTCCAAATCCTGTGGACTCATTCATAGAGGACCCATCAGTAAAGTACATATTATCACAATTGATACGCCCATATTTTGCATTGAAGATCGTAGGAACGATCCCCGATCGATGATAATCTGGAATTCCATGGATTTTCTCCTTCATGAACAGATCAAAATGTACAGAGGAATTGATGTAGTCAGGAAAACAAACACGGTTGGGAATATACGAAGAAGGATCAACCTGCATGGAGATGAATTCATGATATGAAGTCATGAATCCAGAATGAAAATTTAGCCCGATCAGCTGCTCAAAATTTCCGATCACCAATGGGTGCATGACCTTACACCGGATGAAGAACCGAAGAGATAATAAATTGAAGCGATCTTTTAGTGGGAGTAGGCCTGCCAAAACCTCGAGACTCATGGTATGCGTTGAGGGCATACATCCCAACGCGATACGGAGACAAAGATACTGAATTCGCTCGAGTTTAATGAGGTGTGTTTTGGCAGCTGATTGAAAACAGAAACTGCCATACTCCATCACTGAGAGAATAGTTGTTCGATACAACATTATAAGATCTTCTGGATGGGCTCCCCACCAGGTGCCGGTAATTGTACGGAGAAAGTTTATTCTTTGTTGGCATTTTTTACTCAGATACCTAATATGGGCCCCCCAAGTACATTTGGAGTCGAACCAGACCCCAAGATACTTGAATGACATAGCATGAGTGATTGGTTTACCCAAAAGTTGAAGCTTTGGTTTTGCTGGTCTATGCTTCCTAGAAAAAACCACCATCTCTGTTTTCTCCGTGGAGAATTCGATCCCTAGCCCAATGGCCCAGGTTGAAAAATTGTTCAATGTATCTTGTAAGGGTTCTTGCAGGTCGGATTCTTTTGATCCTACGACAGACACTACTCCATCATCTGCAAGTTGTCTTAAGCTGCAATTTTGTGTAAGGCAATTGTCAATGTCGCTTACATAGAAGTTGTACAAAAGGGGGCTTAAACATGAGCCCTGAGGGAGGCCCATGTAAGAGACCCGACTTACTGCCGAATCTCCATGAGAAAAGTTCAAATGTTTCTCACAAAGCAAGTTATATAACATATTATTCAATAGAGGCGGTAGACCCCGAGAGTGTAATTTGTCTGACAAAACCTCTATTGAAACAGAATCAAAGGCCCCCTTTATGTCCAAGAATACTGAAGCCATTTGTTTTTTTTCGGCGTAAGCCATTTGAATTTCTGAAGAAAGCAACGCAAGACAATCATTCGTCCCCTTGCCCCTGCGGAACCCATATTGTGTATCTGAGAGTAAGCCATTCGTTTCAACCCAACGATCAAGGCGAAACAAGATCATTTTCTCCAACAATTTCCGTATACAAGACAGCATTGCTATTGGGCGGTACGAATTGAAGTCGGACGCGGGTTTTCCGGGTTTTTGAATAGCTATAATTCGCACTTGTCTCCAATCATCTGGAACAACATTATGCTCCAGAAACCGATTGAATAAATTCAACAAGCGATGTTTCGCCACATCAGGGAGGTTTTTCAGCAAGTTGAACTTAATTCTATCTGTTCCTGGAGCCGAATTGTTACAAGAAAGGAGAGCAAGAGAGAATTCTACCATCGAAAACTCGGAATCAAGATCGCACCTATCTTGTGGTATATCTCGAACAATTTTTTGCACAGGAACGGAATCGGGACAAACTTTCCGTGCAAATTTAAAAATCCATCGATGTGAATATTCTTCGCTTTCATTCGATGAAGAGCGATTTCTCATGTTTCGAGCCACTTTCCATAATTTTTTCATTGACGTTTCTCGTGATAAACCTCCCACGAAAGTTCGCCAATAAGCACGCTTTTTCCCTTTGATCAAGTTTTTAAATTGATTTTCAAGGTCCAAATACGTTTGAAAATTCTCAATGGTTCCACGTTTTCGAAAAGCTTTAAATGCGTTCGATTTATCCTGATAAAGCTTGGAACATTGGCTATCCCACCATGGATTGGGAGGCCTTCGACGAATAGTGGAGCCTGGGATGGGTTTCGTTTGAGCGCGAACCGCGCTGTCATATATCAAACGAGAAATGAAGTTATACTCCTCCAATGGAGGCAAACCATCTCTGGAATTGATGGCTAGATCAATCGCGTCCGCATATTTTTTCCAGTCAATGTGTCTTGTGAGGTCATATGCCATGTTTATAGATTCAGAAGAATTCGACCCAATGGTGATGGAAATTTTGATTGGCAAGTGATCACTACCGTTGGGGTCCTGGATTACATTCCACTTGCAATCTAACGATAGTGAATTCGAGCAAAGCGAGAGGTCAAGAGCACTTGGGTTAGCAGGAGGTTTAGGTACACGTGTTGTTTCCCCAGTATTCAAAACGGTCATATTGAAGCTGTTACAAAGGTCATATATCAACGATGAACGATTGTCGTCGTACTGTTCCCCCCAGGCAGTTCCGTGAGAGTTGAAGTCTCCCAAGATCAATCGTGGCTCAGGAAGGAGTGAGCACATGTCAACAAGTTGCTTGCGGCTAACCGCAGCTCTCGGAGGCCAATACAAACTGACAATACAGAGGTCTTTGCCTCTGATGTTTGCATGACAAGCAACAGCTTCGATCCCTCCAATAGGTGGAAGTTCAATTCTAAAAAATGGGTGGCACTTATTAATCCCCAATAGTACCCCTCCGTATCTGTCATCGCGGTCCAAGCGTATTATATTAAAATCGTGGAAAGAGAGATCATTTTGAGAAGAGAGCCAGGTTAACTTCCTCCCCTTGAAGAGTATAATTTTATATCAAGTTTGATTTACGATAGCGCACTTCAAGCTCAAAAGAAACGTGTACCGGCTACCACTTTCCGACGTCGTCCTCCATCACTTTGGTGGGACAGGGAGTGTTCAAAGGTCTACCTTGAAAAATCATCCGCTTTCAAAAAATTCAGGAAAACTGGATTAGTGGAATGGTTTCGAAAGTACCAAGCTCTAGAAGCCAAACTAAAAGGTCTGATTAAAGCAAAAAAGCGTGGATATTGGCGGAAATTCGTCAATGGTTTGTCAAGGGAGACCGCTATGAGTACTCTTTGGAATACGGCTAGGAGAATGCGTGGCTGGAACCATACCAATGAAAATGAGGAATACTCTGACCGTTGGATTTTCAAATTTGCAAGGAAGATTTGTCCCGATTCTGTTCCTGCACAAAGCGTCGTACGCGATATTCCGCTCCAATGCGATTATGAGAATTTTTCGATGGTAGAATTCTCAATTGCCCTCCTCTCATGTAACAAATCAGCTCCGGGGTCGGACAAGATTAAATTCAACTTGTTGAAGAATCTTCCCGACTTGGCAAAACAGCGTTTGCTAAACTTGTTCAACAAGTTTCTGGAGCTGAATATTGTCCCGCATGACTGGAGACAAGTGAGAGTGATAGCCATTCGAAAACTCAACAAGCCAGCTTGCGATCACAACTCGTATAGGCCGATTGCAATGTTATCCTGTATTCGTAAATTGTTAGAGAAAATGATTCTACTTCGTTTGGACAAGTGGGTCGAAACGAACAATTTGCTGTCAAATACGCAGTTTGGCTTCCGCCGAGGTAAAGGGACGAATGATTGTCTCGCGCTGCTATCTTCTGAAATCCAAATCGCATTTGCTCGCAAAGAACAAATGGCTTCCGTTTTCCTCGATATCAAAGGGGCATTTGATTCAGTTTCTATGGAAATTCTCTCAGAGAAACTTCATAATCGTGGACTTTCACCAATTCTGAATAATTTCCTGTACAATTTACTGTCAGAGAAGCACATGATTTTCTCTCATTGGCAGCTCGAAATCTTCTCGTTACAGTTTTATGGGCCTACCACAAGGCTCCTGCCTAAGCCCCCTCTTGTACAGTTTTTACGTCAATGATATGGATGATTGTCTAACTAGAGACTGCACGCTGAGACAACTTGCAGACGATGGAGTTATTTCCATCACGGGTACTAATCCCGTCGCTCTGCAAAAGTCGTTTCAAGATACCATGAACAATCTGTTCACGTGGGCCCTCAAGCTGGGTATAGAATTCTCTACGGAGAAGACTGAAATCGTTTTTTCTAGGAAGCACGAACCCGCCCAATTCCAGCTTTACCTATCCGGCAAAACGATCCAACACTCTATGTTTTTCAAATACCTGGGTGTATATTTTGATTCTAAATGTACCTGGGGGAGACACATTGCGTATTTGAAACAGAAATGCCAGCAAAGAATCAATTTTCTCCAAACAATTACCGGAACATGGTGGGGTGCCCATCCAGGAGACCTCATTCAGTTGTACAAAACAACGATATTGTCAGTGTTAGAATATGGCAGTTTTTGATTCCGATCAGCTGCCAGGATTCATATTCTCAAGCTGGAGAGGTTACAATATCGTTGCTTGCGTATAGCCATGGGGTGTTTGCATTCGACACATATGTGAGGTGAACGCATATTCATGGAGGTGAACGTGTGAGACACACTAAATTAGCGTGTTTTAGTTCGCGAATTTTGATGAATCACCGTCGGGAAAAAGCTAAGCGTGGGGTTGCGTGAATTTTCACCGCTTCACGCCTCACTTGCACCGCCACAACTGGGTACACGGCCCTTAACCGGTGATACCAGCACCCGCCACCAGATGGCATTGGCATGGGCGACAAATATTTAGATAGGTCCGAAAATGGGAATTCGGAGCTGTACCTGGGATCATGAGGGTAATGACCGGGTCGAGAGGTTGTCGACCAAGCTTGAAAAGGTATAAAGGGGACTGGAAAAGAATCCTTTGGACGGTACGGTCGAGTTTTAAGAGAAAAAAGGATATTTCGCGCGTGGAAAAAAAGGCGATTGTTCGCGCGAATAAGATCAGTGAGAAGATTGGTGAAAAGAAGGAGATCAATCCGGGGTTTAAGAGGATTGAGAAAAAAGGTGCGATCGTGCGTTATCCGCGAGTGCTCGCGGAATTTCCCGGGAATTCGCGATTTCCCGACAGACGACGAATTATTATTGGAGAACTGTCCCTTCTACAACCGGAACATTGAGTCGTCGCAGCCCAGCTTCCAGGTGAGTGTAGGTTAAGGAAGTGGGTGGTAAGGCAACGTAGCCAAACGCGAGGTTTTTCCCCAAGCAAATAATAAAGCGTATGCCGACCCTGAGGCATTTTTAAAGGGAGTTTCGTGTGTGCCACCGAGCACCGAAACCCGCAGTTACACTTTGGCGCCCAACAAAAATTAGTTTCAAAACTATTTGTGCAAGGGAAAAACTCGAGATTCGTTATTGGTTCATACAGAAGTCTCTGGGAAAATTCCCATTATTTCAAGAGCTAGTATTGAGCTATACCATAACAGAACGGTTAGTGGAGACGAGAAGAGTACAATTTTTCGGTTCGGAAAGATCTTGAGTGAACGCGAAAGATTAATGTGACTACCAACAATCAAGTGAAACAAATTAAAACTAGATTTTTACATTTCGAATGGAGTTATTCTAAATGCAAAACGTTCTTAAAAAAGTCAATGTGAGTTCTTCCAAACTATAAAGATAATTGAAACCAAAAACATAAGTACCTGTATTACAATGCTTAAAATCTTTACTTATACTAGTCAAAAATAATATTAATTCAATATTCTATTATTTTTTTTTTTAATTTACAACAATTTTTAATCTATTTGTAATAGTATTTCATTGATCGTGTTTTTAAATTGTATAATTGTGTATGAAATAAAAGTGTTATCTTTTTAAATTCTGTATTATTCATTGTCCTGGTGTCCTTTTGTGCAAGCAGTCCTCAAAAATGGCGATGTCTCATTTTGTGTCGCAATATCGAGCTATGAATGCCGCTCACTTAACAATAGATGAGTTGGAATATGAACTGAAGATACGCAAGATTCCAGTAAATGGGTCGCTTAATTAACTGGAAAGAACACTGCGAACACACCTGAAAGAAGAAAAAAATCAGAAAGAGGTTTTTTTAGATTTTATTGCGGATTCAGTGATGGGTGAATTAGAGAGCTGTGGAGATAAAATTTACAGTATTAAAAACGCGTTGGAAATTAGGAAAGGGAAAAGAGCGCCAGAGCAGAGCTACAAAACTAGGTTGATTCATATTCTTCTACGAATGGAAAGACTAAAAAGTCAGGCTTGTGGAGAGGAGGGTTTGAACTCTCTAGCTGTGATAGCTGGGGAATGTTTGAGCATGTTGAATGGTTATTTCTCAACTTCCTCTCATCTAGCAGAGGTTAGAGAGGTCGAATTGAAGATGATCAATGAAAGTTTGAGACAGCAAATCGAAGAAAATAGTTCGAACGATGGACCGGATAATGAAAATACGGATGGAAATTACAATGCTAATCCAAATGAAGAGGTAGAGAGTGATACGAGTGAGGTTGAAATGAACATTTATGAAGAGTTAGATAGGGAAGTAGAAACGGTTGAACGACAAAAAGCTCAGGACGATAATGGAGAGAAATTAGAAGCAGAAAACAAACAGCTCATGGATGTTGTTAGCCAATTGTTACAGCGTATACAACTGTTAGAGTCGAAACAAAATAAAAATCAAGAAGAATATAATCATAAAAATAGTACACACGTCGAGGAACCGGTTAAATAAAAAAACACAGAAAAACGAGCAAACAATAAACCATCTGATTTTATAGCATGGTTGAAACAGAAAAATAGTTCTTGGCAAAGTGAAAAATAATGAAAACTATTCCAATCCAGAATCAAGGATTGCAAATGAAAATAATCCACGAGAAAATATTAGAATAAATACCCATAGTCACCGTTTACCGGTGCATAAGTGGGCAATTCGATATGATGGGATGGACAATGGAAGAAAGCTGAATGAATTTTTAAAAGAAGTTGAAGAAGAAGTTTTTCGTAGCATGTCCAATCCATGGGATGAGAGACGGAAATTCGACGTCCTTTTCCGAAATACCCGGGACGAGTGCAGAATAGCCATGCTTGCCGCGAATATTACCACTATACGTAAAATGAAAGAATTTGGCAAAAAATTTGATGCAATAAATTGGCAGTATTATCAAAGACGAGAAAATAGATTTGTACATAAAACAGAAGAAATCGAGGAAATGAGGGAGGAAAAGAATTCAAATTATCAAGAAAATAGATTTCAAAAAAGAAAACGGTCTAATAAAGAACAAATTAAGGAAAATGATAATAAACGACAGGATTTTGAGCAGCGTTTCCAGAAAGAGCTTTGGAAACCACAATCGAACTTTAAAGTTCAAGAGAATAAATTTGGTACAAAAAACTATTACAATTCTAGTACGCATCCGAACAATCCTTATAGGACTAAGAGTCCAGTTCCAGGACCAAGTGGAACAAGTGCATTACAGAGGATTGTTCGAGCGTACATCCCGGTGAGGGGAGGGATTTGTTTCAATTGCCATGAAAATGGGCATTATTTCAAAAGTTGCGCTAAGCAAAGGAACGTTTTTTGTGAAGTGTGTGGTTTCCCAGGTTTTATCACAAAGGAGTGCCCTTACTGCCAAGCAAAAAACACCAAACCGACTGCCCAGTGAGGCAACGCAGTCGTAAAACAAACTTTTCAAGTCCTCACAAATCTTCAATAGCTGATCCACCAAAACAGCTAAGACAACATGGCTATTCACAAGTAAGCATGTGTAGAGATCAGAATTCAGAAATAGTAACTGCATTCATTAATGTCAGGGAAGATAACAGACCCTTTGCAAAGGTGGAAATGTTGGGGAAATCTGTGATAGGATTATTGGATAGTGGTGCTTTAAGAACAATTTTAGGGATAGGTGGAAGGGAAATAGTTCAATCATTGAAACTAAAACTGAAACCCACGAATATCAATTTGAAAACAGCTGTGGGCCAGAACTTAGAAGTGATTGGATGCGCTGATGTACCAATAACATTCAATGGAAAAACTAAAATCTTACCGGTATTGTTTGCCCCACAATTAAATAGAAAATGCATTTTGGGCTATGATTTTTGGGAGAAATTTAGAATTAAACCCACGATCAATAGCAGCGAAGCAGGAGAAGTTGTTGGACAAGAGGGAGAAAATGCAATAGAAATAAATAATGAACAGCAAAGACAGTTAGAGGATACCAAATCACTATTTCTAACCGCAAAACCTGGTAAGTTTGGGAAAACCAATTACATGACACATAAAATTGAACTCAAAGAAGAGTACCAAAATTCACCACCTGTCCGTAAGAATCCTTATCCTTGGAGTCCCGAAATACAAAGGAAAATACATCGTGCAGTGGACAACATGCTTGAAGAGGGTATTATCGAACCCTCAAGGTCAGACTGGGCTCGACGCTAGATCGCTTAACGAGCGGACAAAAAGGGACGCATACCCTCTCCCTCACCAAAACAGGATACTCAGCCAGTTAGGACCATTCAGGATTCTTTCGACAATCGATCTGACTCATGCTTTTCTGCAGGTGCCTTTAATGGAAGAATCGCGAAAATATACCGCATTCTCAATTCCAGGTAAAGGCTTATTCCAATTTCGTCGATTGCCATTCGGTCTCATAAATAGTCCAGCAACTCTTAGCAAACTTATGGACCAAGTATTGGGTTTTGGAGTGCTGGAACCATCCATTTTTGTCTATTTGGATGACATTGTAGTGGTCAGCAACACTTTTGATGACCACTTAGCGAAATTAAGGGAGTTGGCCAAACGATTGAAAGATGCTAATTTGTGCATCAATCTGGAGAAATCAAAGTTCTGCTGCCATGAACTGCCATATCTAGGCTACATTTTATCTCGAGACGGTCTTCGACCTAACCCAGATCGAGTCCAAGCGATCTTGGGGTATGAGGTTCCGAATTCCGTGAGATCTCTAAGGCGATTCCTCGGTATGGTAAACTACTACCGCAGGTTTATCGAAAACTTTAGTGAACTCACTGTACCTTTGACAAATTTGTTGAAAAATAAGCCAAAAAGGGTACAGTGGAACAGTGCAGCAGAGCAGGCTTTTTACGATATCAAGGAACGTTTGATTTCCGCTCCAGTGATGGTCAATCCCGATTTCACATTACCATTTTGTGTACAGACTGATGCAAGCGACAACGCTCTTGCGGGAGTCCTCACGCAAGTTCAGGATGGTGCAGAAAAAGTAATCGTGTATCACTCGGAAAAATTTAAAGGAGCCGAATTGAATTATCATGCAGCGGAAAAGGAAGGGTTAGCTGCCCTCCGCTGCATTGAAAAATTTAGATGTTACATAGAAGGAACGCATTTCACTCTGGTGACAGATTCTTCAGCGTTGTCTTTCATTATGAAAGCGAAATGTAGACTTAGTAGGTGGAGCATAACACTCCAACAGTACGACATGGAAGTGAAGCACCGAAAAGGCAAGGACAATATTGTCCCTGATGCGTTGTCGCGATCAGTCGAAGCTGTAGATGTCGAGAGAAAAAATGGGTGGTATCCAAAATTATTCAAAGCGGTGGAACGTCAACCGGAAAAATATATGGATTTCAAAATCGAAAATGGGAAGCTACTCAAATTTGTGTCCGCGCGGTCGGATTTATTAGATTATAGGTTCGAATGGAAGGAGTGTGTTCCTGATTCGATGCAGCAGCAAATAATGAAACAGGAACATGATGAAAGCATGCACATTGGATTCGAAAAATGTATTGAAAGGGTTAAGAGAAGATATTACTGGCCTCGAATGAACGCAGACCTAAAACGATATATCGGTTACTGTGAATCGTGTAAAGAAAACAAACATCCAACCAATTCAACCGTCCCGAAAATGGGTAGGCAGAGAATTGCGACTAAACCATTTCAGATTATATGCATGGATTATATCCAGTCACTTCCTCGGAGCAAGAATGGTAATGCACACTTATTAGTCATAATGGACTTATTCTCTAAGTACTGCCATCTTGTTCCGGTGAAGAAAATATCGTCTGGAAGTCTATGTTCCATCGTGGAAAATCAATGGTTCCGAAAGCTATCCGTTCCCCAATATTTGATAACGGATAATGCGACGACTTTTCTGTCTAGAGAATTCCAAGACTTGTTACATAAATATGAGGTGCAACATTGGACAAATTCTCGACACAGGAGTCAAGCCAATCCGGCCGAACGGCTAAATCGGACCATAAATTCCATGACTCGAACAAATGTTCAAGAAAATCAGCGTGTATGGGACACCAGAATCGCAGAAATTGAGTTTATTTTGAACAACTCCATTCATGCTTCAACCAATTTCACTCCTCATCGAATAATTTTCGGCAGTGAAATCGTGGTTCGGGGGACCGATAACGCACGAGAAAAAGAAGGAAATCATTCTGTAGATCAGAGAATCGGAAAATTTGAAGGAATTAATAAGAAGATTTATGAGCTAGTTATAGCTTATTTGCGAAAAGCTTATGAGTCAACGAAAGCTCGGTATGATTTGAGGAACAAAAGATACTCACCTACTTTTACTGTGGGTCAACGAGTGTTCAAACGCACTTTTCTTCAATCTTCCGCGGTTAAGGACTTCAATGCGAAGCTAGGACCGATTTATACACCCTGCATCATTATGGCCAGGAAGGGTACTAGTTCCTACGAGGTCTCAGATATGAATGGTAAACCATTGAGCACATTCTCGGCCGTAGATTTGCGAGTGTAGGTAGATCTAAAAAAAAAATAAATCATAAGAATAATAAGAAGTGAACAAAAGGACTCCGGTTCTTGAGAAACGGGAGGTCAAATGAGAGGATGGTATCCATCCCGGTAATGCTTATTTAGGGAGTTTCACCTGAATCTATTCGCTAAATCCCAGATCGAGGATAGAACAGGTTGGCCCATAATAGGGTGTCTGGGGGACAGGGCGTCCGGATAGTCTCAATAAATCCTTCCCGTCTTCCTTTAAAGCTCAAGCTTATGCTCTTTGTCAATTCCTTGCCATCTGATTAAAATATGTTTTTCAATGTCGCTAAATTTGGATTGGAGATGTAGAAAATAGATTAAATTAATATTGTAGGTTAGTTATAGTGTGAGGGTTAATAGGTAATCGAACATAATAGAAGAACAATAGAAGGTGATGAAACAAGCAAGGCAGTTAGTTTAGTAGTTGAAAATACAAGTAAAATAAGTACCCATGTATCCCTGATAAAGAATTTATATCCATATGATTTGATACTTACCCATCACGAATCTCCGGGAAATTATTGAATCCTTTGGGACACCGCATACGTTGTTCCATTCTGTAACGTATGATTGTTAATAGCTCGAAGCTCGAAGCACTCACACACACGAACAATGAATAGTAGTTTCACCACGAAACGAAGTAATAGCATGCATTCCAAGGTCAACTCCGACAGAATGAAATATTTCATATCCGTTCATGAGTTGAACTCTGTGCAATTTTTGTTATTGTAAATAGTCTATCGTAGAATGCATAAAATACCATGGTACTTGTACATATGTTTTGCATGTTTTTTTTTAATAAAATTTCGTTATTTATTTAGTAATTGTTATTTATTTTGCATGTTTTTATCAATAATTATAGTAGTAAATTTTAAAATGTAGCATGTTCATTTGAATGATTTTTTTTTATTCGGATTTTTATATATTTTTTTAAATTTGTTTTTTGTGATGTTGGTTAATGCATTTTCACGTGATTGCTGGAGACCGGAGTCGCAAGACATTGATGGTCAGTAGTAGGGTTAACCCTAGAAACAGAGAGGAGCTGGTCCCCCAACGATGAAAACTTATGACCCCGACACGCGAATACATAAAAAAATAATCACTCGTCCGGTAGCAAGCATTAAGATCTAGTACGAACTGAAAGTTGCTTATGAATCCCATTCTTCGCGACCCGCATATGTTGTGGGCGGC
This sequence comes from Toxorhynchites rutilus septentrionalis, assembly GCF_029784135.1. NCBI lineage: Eukaryota > Metazoa > Arthropoda > Insecta > Diptera > Culicidae > Toxorhynchites > Toxorhynchites rutilus. The sequence continues at coordinate 185,760,400 of NC_073746.1, forward strand.
TGGATATCTCTCTTGATCGATGGTTCAGAGGTACGTTGCATCATAACGAATTTCTTGTTTATTAATATAAAAATATTAGCTTTGCTAATATTTTTACCCGAGCTGGGGGAGAGTGTGACTGTTCATGGAGGTGAACGTGTGAGACACACGAAATTAGCGTGTTTTAGTTCGCGAATTTTGATGAATCACCGTCGGGAAAAAGCTAAGCGTGGGGTTGCGTGAATTTTCACCGCTTCACGCCTCACTTGCACCGCCACAACTGGGTACACGGCCCTTAACCGGTGATACCAGCACCCGCCACCAGATGGCATTGGCATGGGCGACAAATATTTAGATAGGTCCGAAAATGGGAATTCGGACCTGTACCTGGGATCATGAGGGTAATGACCGGGTCGAGAGGTTGACGACCAAGCTTGAAAAGGTATAAAGGGGACTGGAAAAGAAACCTTTGGACGGTACGGTCGAGTTTTAAGAGAAAAAGGATATTTCGCGCGTGGAAAAAAAGGCGATTGTTCGCGCGAATAAGATCAGTGAAAAGATTGGTGAAAAGAAGGAGATCAATCCGGGGTTTAAGAGGATTGAGAAAAAAGGTGCGATCGTGCGTTATCCGCGAGTGCTCGCGGAATTTCCCGGGAATTCGCGATTTCCCGACAGACGACGAATTATTATTGGAGAACTGTCCCTTCTAAAACCGGAACATCGAGTCGTCGCAGCCCAGCTTCCAGGTGAGTGTAGGTTAAGGAAGTGGGTGGTAAGGTAACGTAGCCAAACGCGAGGTTTTTCCCCAAGCAAATAATAAAGCGTACCGAGCACCGAAACCCGCAGTTACACATACGATGAGTCTCGAAGTTTTGGCAGGAGTACCCCCGCTTACTCTTCGGTTCACAGAATTATCCTACAGATTTCGCATCCGTTGCAAGATCATGAATCCATTGGTGATTGATAACTTCGAAAATCTACTACAACTGACTCCTCAGTCAAGTTTTATGTCTTTATACCATGAGTACCTTACCCACGACGTGCACCCTTCACCAGGCATCTCCAACCAAGTTTGCTTCCCATACTTTTTCAATTCCTCTGTCATTTTTGATCTGTCCATGCGACAAAAAATCCATGGAATACCAGATCACCTACGCTCCAATGTTATTCCGTCGATATTTTCGGAAAAATATGGGAAAGTTAGATCTGATAAAATGTTCTTTACTGACGGTTCATACATAAACGGGTCCACTGGCTTCAGCATCTTCAATGAAAATTCCAGTGCCTCTTTCAAACTCAAAGATCCTTGTTCCGTGTATGTCGCAGAAACGGGTGCGATATACTATGCTCTAGGGATCATTGAAACACTGCCCATCGACCATTATTTTATTTTTTCAGACAGTCTCAGCTCAATAGAGGCAATCTGCTCAATGAAAGTTGATAAACGCTCATCTTATTTCCTAACAAGAATAAGATGTCTATTGAGTGTTTTGGTCGAAAAATTATTCAAGATTACTTTAGCATGGGTTCCCTCTCATTGCTCAATTCCGGGGAATGAGAAAGCGGACTCGCTAGCTAAGGTGGGCGCTTCAGAAGGCACACTTTTTGAAAGGCCTATAATGAATTTTTTCACATTCCTCGTCAGGACACACTCGTTAGCTGGCAGCGCATGTGGAGTGAAGATGAGTTCGGTCGTTGGTTACACACGATTATCCCTAAGGTTTCGACGAGTGCTTGGTTTAAGGGATTGAATGTAGGTCGTGATTTCATTCGCGTGATATCTCGGCTCATGTCCAATCACTACAACCTAAACGCGCATCTCTATCGCATTGGGCTCGCAGCAAACAATCTTTGTGATTGTCGCGATGGCTACCACGACATCGAGCATATTGTCTGGTCGTGTATCCGGTTCCATGCTGCTCGCTCTCAGCTCTCTAGAGCACTGAGAGCACAAGGCAGACAATCGGATATCCCCGTCCGGGATATCTTAGGTAGCCGTGATCCTGATCTTCTGCTTCATCTATACCTGTTCCTCAGAAACGCCGATGTCAACGTTTAATGATGTTTCCTTCGTTGTGTCCCTGTTTCATATCCCTCCTATCCGATCTATAAACTTTTACTTAGTCGCGGCAAAACATACACACACACTTTACAGATACACGGGCCAAAGGTTGTGCAGTCCACTGATGATTCAACAAGAGCCAAAGGCTGTACCGCTCATGTCAACTCTACACGAGCAGATGATTGCGCCGGCTAGTGACCATTCTATCCTGGATTCCTCGAGTCGAGAAGACGCACCACGCTAGATGTGGGGTACATACTAGGGGGGCATTGCTGATTAATGGTCAGCTGCATCCCAATAGGAAGTATCCCGTGTCGGGCACACGTACAGAGCATTGGAGACAGCAACATCCCAATTACGAGAACACTTGTAATACTAACCTCGAGCCGACCGCGAGTAATCGGTTACATATTACTAACATAGATAATAAGAAAAACTGTCAAAATATTGAACTCCGGCCCCGTCAGGCTAACGCCTTATGAGCCTTGATAAAAATATATATTTTGGAAAAAAAACAAATAAATAATTTTCAGCAGCGGATGATGACAACCGATTATGCTTCGCTACGTACACCAGACCAGGTTCAAAGAATCGGCTTTCGCTGTAAACATTACTGCAAGGAGCTGAAAGATAGACTTTAGCAAACCTTGCCACTCGGGGCTACTGTTTATAGTTTAATGACCACCAAATATAAGGATCGTGATTACGGTTGATTCGTTATGTTTTGACATAACAGTTGATTTCGTTAGCAATGGGATTTTGTTGTTGAACGTGACGCTGAGAATTATTTGAATAAAATTTGCCACTTCGATGATACATCCCCAAAAGGTGTCGTGAGTTTCGCGTGTAAGACTTGATTCAGTTCCATCTCTTTTGTTTCGTTCAACAGGTATTGAAAACGGTGATGAGCTGTTACTCTCAGAAGATTCGTCGTTTATATAGTCCAAAAAGATTTTCTGCTGAGCTGTTTCCATTTCAAGAATTATTTTTGTTATTTTTTTTATTTATGGTGACGTAAGTGTACCCTCCCTCAGATTGTCATCCCAAATAATTGATTGATGTTCTTTGAATATTTAAATTTGTAGTCATACTCTAACTCGTTCAGTTAATTTTTTTTTCATATATCCACAAAAATCTCATCATTGTAGTAGAAAATCCTCATCAGAAATAAAATCTATTCTAGATCATTTGAATAACGGGTGTTAAATAAAAAATGAGATTTTTTTCAATAACTTTCAGTAACTCAAATAAAGAGCATAAAATTTTCTTTCTCCAAAAAAATTGCTCTTTGGGCTCCCTAGAAACAGTAGGCGTGTTTGGTTTTGCTAGTTTGAATTTAGTTAAAGCAAAGATGGCGTCGAAACAGCACGTGCTCCGCGAACGCATTGTACGGTTCTACGAAACGCATTTCCAGCAAGGAAAAAAGTTCACGGTGGCACATTTTAAGGAAGAAAATGTACCTGTCAGTACGTTATATCGTATCCTGGGTTCCCTGAACGTAGAGCGGAAGGTCGGAAGTGGTCGTCCGGTGACGATAATGACGAAGCAGAGGAAGACATCGTTAAAGAAGCTGTTTGACAATAAGGACGCAACCAGCCTGCGTGACACCGGTCGGAAATATGGCTGCTCCCACGTATTGATCCATCGAACCCTCAAGATGGAAGGAATCGTCTGCAGGAAGAAGACGAGGTCGCCGGAGTACACGGAGGAGCAGATTGAGACGGTTAAATCACAGTGTCGGTGGATGACCAAAAAATACCGCGGGACGTCTTTCGTTCTGGACGACGAAAGCTATTTTCCACTGTCCAAAACGCATATTCCAGCAAATGATAATTACTACTCAAGCGACAAGTCATCCGTCTTCTGGCCGGACAAAGCGTCTTCCCATTACGCCAAGAAGACGCTTGCGTATCTTGAGGAGAAAAAGATACCGTTCGTGCCGAAAGATCGTAACCCAACAAACTTGCCCCAGTGCCGCCCAATAGAGGATTTCTTTGGCTCACTCAGTGCCCTAGTGTATAAAAACAATTGGAGGGCCAAGCACACAAAGCAACTGACTCAAGCAAACCATTTGTCATGCGAAAATGCGAAAACAGAATAGAAACTGAGAGAGGTTGGCGTCGACATCATGCCTCATACCGTATGTTTCTATTCTGTTTTCGCATTTACGCATGACAATTGTCATGACAAATGGTTTGCTTGAACTGACTACAAGAATCCGGAATTGTATCCGAAAATGGACGTAAAGGCCGTACAACGTTCTTGTGAGAGTATCGCGACAAAGTTGCGTCGAACAGCAGACCACGGCCCTTACTCAAACATTCACTGACATTTTTTTGAAGAAAATACATTATTTTTTTTTTTTTTTTTTTTATAAATTCGTTTATTTTTACAGGCTCAGGTACATAAGTTTAAAGGAGCTGAAATCTTAAATATATTTTTAAAACTATATATATGAACAATTTTCTTAAATCTATGGTTAGTAATGTGGGAAACCGATTACTCGTGGTGGACTCGAGATTAAAAGGGTGACATTTTCTCAGGAAAAGGATGGGGTATAAGGAAATTATTACAATGTTGATAATTACACACACTCAATTCTTAAATCTATTCGTACATCAGTTGTGAATTTACATTTCATTCTTCTGTTTATAGCAAGCGGACCAATTACTCACAAAGGAAGAAATGGAGGGTATAAGGATATAAGGATAATCACACACGAACATCGATAGATTTAAGGAAAACATATATTTGGGACATGTAATCAAGGTCTAACCGAGCCAACACATCTCTCACCGGCACATTGGGCTGCCTTCCTCTAGCCCGTAAAAAAAAAAAATACATTATGTTATTAATAAAAAATACTAAAATCGATGAAAAAAAAAAAAAAATTTTATACGTGATTGAAAAAATTCTCATTTTTTATTTAACACCCGTTAAATGCTTTATTTTCTATTGAAAGATATTGATTCTAAACTAAACTGACCAGACGTCCCGCGTTACGCGGGACAGTCCCGCATTTCAACAAAATGTCCCTCGAAAAACTCCGTCCCGCGAAACGTCCCGCATTTGACAAAAGAAACGAAAATGTCCCGCGATATCAATATACTTCAATATCACAATTTGATCATGTTGATTTTCTTAAATGGATGAACCTTAAAATAACACTTTTATTTGGCAGACTGTTCAAGAGCGCTTCTAATGCATCCAAAGATTAATACGTTGAGCTGGTTTCATTGCACCGACATTGGGCTTTTTGTTTAGAGAGTGTCAACTGGAAGCGACAGCAACAAAATTGGAAAATGATTTTTATGAATGTCTCCTATCGATCCGCAGGGACCAATGTGAGTCAGACGAAAAGTTCATCTTTGGTCCCCTAGCTCGGTCAGGGCCCTACGTTTCAAATAAGCCGGAAGAACTAGTGTACACGCGACAGGAAGAGGCAGAGTTGTTTGATGAAGTAAAAGGTGTGTCACATCAAATTGCATCACGGAAAAAACGCTGTAGAAATTCGCCCAGTAGACCGATCATTTTGAAAATTTTAGACAGTAAAATAAAAACTATTAAACAACTTTTGGCATTTTTTTTTTATTCATACTTCAAGCCCAAGCCCATATGCTCGCACCTTCCTCTTTACCCCGACCATAAGGTTCTGTACAACGTCAGGTTGTAGTTTTTTTTTGAACAGAAATCCATTTTTTCTTGAAGTCCGCCTCCGATTTGACAACTTTTGGGTTCTTCCGGAGGGCCTGCTTCATAATCGCCCAATATTTCTTTATTGGGCGAAGCTCCGGCGCGTTGGGCGGGTTCATTTCCTTTGGCACGAAGGTGACCCCGTTGGCTTCGTACCACTCCAACACGTCCTTTGAATAGTGGCACGAAGCGAGATCCGTCCAGCAGATGGTCGGGCCCTCGTGCTGCTTCAATAGTGGTAGTAAGTGCTTCTGTAGGCACTCCTTAAGGTAAACCTGCCCGTTTACCGTGCCGGTCATCACGAAGAGGGCGCTCCGCTTGCCACACCATGTACTTTTTGGCAAACTTGGATAGTTTCTGCTTGCGAATCTCCTCCGGAACGCTGAATTTGGATTGGACGATTCCCAGCATCTTACCGATGTCCCGATGTGACAACTCCGGATTCTCGAAATGAGTGCGCAGGATTAATTCACGACGCTATTTTTCGTTCGACGACATTTTTCCAAATTTACGAAAAATTGACAGTGAAGCATGGCCAACGTGATCTATACACTCTTATCTGATTATAAGCGAGAGCTGAAGATATAATTCCTAAAAATTAAATTTCTACATCGTTTTTTCCGTGATGCAATTTGATGTGACACACCCTTTATCGCAAATGAAGCGCTGGGCTGTCTTACGGAAGTTGGCCGGAACCTGAACCATGGCCGATGAAAATATGTATATCGGCGTATTATTTTACCTTTTCGTGGCTTTGGTGGTCGTCTGTCTCTATTTTGGCCATTCGCCCAAAAGTTTTCTATCGGGGGCAGCTGGGGAATGTTGGGAAGGTTGGTGGTCTTCGCGACAATGTTTATCTCCAGCCGATCCATCCTCCAGTGATCTTTTGGCATAATGGGCTGATCCCAGGTTCGGCATAAAGACCACATCACCTTCCCAACTCTGGCAAGCACTTCGTCCTACATATCTCCCCGTTCACCATATGACTCGAAAGAAGAGCGGCTTGGACATTCGCTTCACGTCTGCCAGAGAAGGATCTTCTTCGAGAACTTGATGTAAATGATACATTCGACGTCGTCGCTTACCTGGGGAACGTAATGTACCGGGTTCCCTGCCATTCGATGAATTTTAGCATCAAGTACGTCTCGTCTTTCATTATGAGTACGAAAAGAAGTTTTTACTTCTTTCGCCGGAAAGAAATTTTTCACCAGCAACTCAAGCTATTCCTTCTGGGTGATTGCCTGCTGCTCAGATACGGCCTTCCGCATGAAAATGTCCATTTTGGCCAGATTTTTGCTTCGATTTTTGACCGGTTGCTTCGATCTCCCGGCTTAAGGAGCGGCAAAGTGATGATATTGTAAATACCAGATCGGCTATATCTGGCGGACACAAAGTGTCTCAGGATGTCCAACTCCTTCGCTGTGGGGTGGAGCTTGCAGTATGGAAAATCATCAAGTTGCTTGACAGTGCTGCTGCTGCGAACCAACATCCTTGAATCATTTTTGTTGTAGACTTAATAAACGTATGATTTAAAGAAAATTTGTTCCTATAAATTATCTTTCATCGCAATCCGAAATTAGTCCTTTTTTTTGCACACCATTCGGTAATTTGAAGAAAATTGTAGAATTTGAATCGTGCTTGCCAGGCGTAAATGCTCTGATTGAGTGAGTGATTTTCGGGCGTAAAGAAAATCTAAACCACCGAAAAATCACAACTGAGTGCCGATACTCAGAAAGAAATAATACTGATCAGTTTAGACTCGCTAAACTATGGTTTATGTTCACATAACGTATATACATAACGTTTTGTTTTTTGTGTCCCGCGTTGAACCTCTGACCATCTGGTCACTTTATTCCAAACGGAAAATTTAATCATCATTCATTATTTTTATTTAAAAATGTGTTTATTTCTCTTTAAAATGTAATCCTTTATTTTCTTCATGCACACATGCAGTTTCTCTCAGTTTCGCATTCGCAAATAAAGAACCGAATATCCGGCTGCCTGACATCCAGCCATCCGGCCTAGGAGCTGGGCGGATATACGGTATCCGGCATCCGGCCAAACTAGTATCCGTTTCATCACTACTTTAAATACAGACATATTTTTTCTTTCGTCTAAGATGATGAATAATTCAATAAATGAAAATCGCATCGCAAATCGAAAGGCATATTTGAAAACTCAATTTATTTGATTTATTTTGAGTTTTTGATTAAATTGATTTTTTGCATCGATTTGAAAAAAGTGTCACAAGTAGGTTTTTTGAAGAGTTTTAGAAAATATTCTTCGCGTTAGCCGATTTTTTTAGCCTCCAAACCCCTGTTAACGTTTGACAAATTTTAAAGACGATCGATCGAAATTTGAAGTAAATCAAAGGAACGCCTCTTCGCAAACTGTAGTAGAAGTACAAAGTACTATGCGTATCCTTCGAATGAACGATTCGTAACTTTCGTTTTCATGAGTTTGTGGGTAAGGCGTGATACACAAATTACGTTACGCTTAAAATACGCTTTTTGGCCCCCACCTATGTAACAATAAGTAACGCAAGACAAACTCCCCTCTCTCTCTTAAGGTACTAACACAATTGAAGTCAAAGTCGTTTGAAAATTGTTCATAATACTTTGGCTTTTTTTAATGTAATGAAAATATCAACGAAAAAAAAAGTGACTTCGGAAGAACTTTCGTCAAGTTCATGGAATTTCGAACAAACAGAGCGGGAAAATTAATGCTCACATCTACACGAATTTACATTAGATTTACAACCAGATGGCTCAGCGAGTAAAATTATGATGATGTTTTTTTCGGTTTGAAATTCGTTAGAATTTGTTTTCGAAAATTCAAAATATTATTAATATTTTCCGGTTTCAAGTATTCTTTCTACGCTGAAAAGGTTATAAAATTTAAAAAAAAGATGTGTAAAAAAAACCTTACATTGTTTCACTTACAACATATTAAGATTGAATTGGTATAAGTGTTGTGATTTACATTTTTTACTAGGCAAACATTGGGCGGCATATTTTGCGTTTCAAATACAGTAGATCCTTCTCGTATTGTCCGAATGGAATTCCCTACATAATCAATAATATCAACCTACTTTTTATGATATCGATTGCATCTCTATAATCCACAGCATGAGCTTCTGTAAAATGTCCGGAAGTTAGTACTCATAACCTATAAGCATGATCAAACTTAAAAGTTTCGAAGATTATCTATGACTTTGGTGAAATCTTGTTGAAACCATTGTAAATATACAAAAATCTAACCTTCTTGCCATTTACTGACGACATTTAATGGTTAAAATTAATTTGAATAGAAATTAATAAAAATAATCACGGTCGCATCTACATTTTAAGCGCGTAGAAATACAAACTTCAATTTGTGGTTTTGAGCTCTAATGTAGATATCGCATGAACTGATGCAGCTTTATGTAAACTCGTCAGTTGGGATTGGTGCTTTCAAACCATCTGGCGTTTAGCTGAAAGGAACATGGGCTGGTATAAATTGATGTTGATTTACACAAAAGTAACTACTGCGTGGTTCAATGCAGCAGTTCCTGTCGTTACATTACACCGCTTACAAAAGGTACTAGGTTGTCCCTAAGTGGTGCGGACTCAATCCACTTCATTTTCAAGCAAATTCATGCATGTTTTCAAGCGATTTCTTGCAATAAATTCTTAGACCACCAGAGATGCCAGATTTACAAATATGTTTGTAAATTTACAGACATGTCTGTAAAACACTTTTTGTTTTTGTTGTAGACTTTTTGGATATAACAATATTTCACAGGTTTTTGAAAAATAAAAGGGCTCTATTCATCACATCAAAAATATTCGACTAACCATATGACATTTTCCACAGTTTTAATACAGAAAAGTTATTATATTTAGTTTATATCAATACACATGACGTTAGACCAGCGATTCTCAACCTGCGGCCCGGCAGTCTTTCTGGTTGACCCATATGGTGTGTATGAAGTTTGGAACCCGTACTTTTGCCCTGACATCATTGCAGACGAAAGAGAGGATACGGTTATTCACAATTAATGAAAAATTGCATTCTCTGCAGGTAACGAAAAATCTTGAACGAAAATTGTCTCTGATAATTATTTTTTGTTCTAGATAAGATTGTTTTGCTGAAATGCAAGGAGATTTATTGAAAAATAGTAAGGCTAGGGTCAGGACTATGTCTTCTTAGTATTAAAACAAAATCGAATAGAAATTTTCATTCTATTCTCAACAATTTACATTCGCTTTCGGGCCTGCTTATGACGAAATATGGGTTACTGTTCGATATTGTTACCACAGACATAGTTCATGGCTAAGTGGGGATCTAAAACTTGTATAGCCTTGCATGGCGGATGGAAAATATACACTGTATTTTCTTATAAGTTTCATCAACGACAAGACCGCAAACCTTGGTGGATGTCCAATATATCAACGAAGAAATACCGATTTTTATAAAAATTAACAACGCGTATGTATGTGTATGTATGTATGTGTAGATCGTTGAAACATTTAAACACACTTACAACACATAAGTCATTAAGTGGTCCGAAAAATCAATTTTTTCCACTTTTTCCCAAAAATGACAAATGAAAATTAAAAACTTTTGAATCACTGAATCGATTTAGATGATCGACATATAAAATTGAAACTAATGACTTAGCCTTTTATTAAAAAATATTTAACTTGCGAAAAAAATAATTATATTTTAGTAATTATTGATCGTAGTCGTTTTTTATTTTTTTTTGTGACTTTGGACTAGAGGGCGCTATATTTTTATATTTTTCCTTGAAAACTGAGGATTTTTTACATAACATATCTCGATATCAGAGATGCTATTTTTTTGTTTTTTTAGATATGATGTTTCAAAGTAATCCGGTGGTTCGAAAAATCATTTTTTCCCCTTTGTCCAAAAATAACTTTCTGCAAAAAATCATAACATTTGAACTACTGAACCGGTTTTGATGATCGATGTATTAAATGGAAGCCAATAAGCAAAATTTGAAAAAATATCACACTTGCGGGACGGATATTAGTAGCATAGTTCTAGTTTAGTCACATATAAATATTGATCGAAGACTTAAAACATGTTAAATTTACAAATTTATAACTTAAAAACGATAATTATAACATCTCCGATATCGAGATATGTTAGGTAAATAATCCTCAGCTTTCCATAAAAAATATAAAAAAAATATAGCGCTCCTATCTTTAAACGAGAAAACTATGAAAAAATAACTCAATCAATAATTACAAAAACAACAATTAAATTTTTTCGCAAAAGTAACATTTTTCCAAAGAAAAATAGCTCGTAAGCTTCAATTTGATCATGTCGGTCCAATAGTTCAAGAGTTATGTTTTTGTAGTGGGAAAAATAGGTAAAATTTGTTTTTCAAACCATCGATTAGTTTTGAAAAATCATATTTCAAAAACGAAAAAAATAGCATCTCTGATATCGAGATATTTTATGTAAAAAATTCTCACGTTTCAAGAAAAAATATAAAAAAATATAGCGCCCCCTAGTCCAAAGCCATGAAAACATTAAAAAACGAGTACAATCAATAATTACGAAAATAGGATCCATGTTATCTGCAAGTTCAATATTTCTCAATTAAAGCTCATTGGCTTCAATTTGATATGCCGATCATCTAAATCGGTTAAGTGGTTCGAAAGTTATAAATTTTTGAAAAAAGTCATTTTGGGAAAAAGTGGAAAAAAATGATTTTTTGGATCACCCTAAAATGGAAATGGGCACCCCAATGAAAAAATAAAAAAATACGAGTCTAATGTTTTGCGATAAAGTACAATATTACCACTTTTGACGAAGATCTGAGAACCACTATATTGGTTTGGCATGGAATGGCTGTATATATATACAAAATACAATCTTACGTGCATCACGATGTACAAAGTATTAATGAATATGTGAAAATTAACGTTAAAAGACATTTCTATAGATCTGCACACTTTTACAGACTTTTCCACATTTTTAACAGACATTCACATGTTTTTACAGACTTTTTTTAAAAATCATCTGGCATCTCTTCCTTCCACTTTTTATGGAATATTTTCAAATCGCAGGAGTAAACATTTACGTGACTCTGACTTCGTTTGTTTTTTATTTCGTTCGGAAAAACGTTATGTCAAAGAGAGGGGACATTAAAAAGGCGTAGCTCAGTGAAAGGCTGAGATGCTCTTTCAGAGATGCAATGGTTAATTAAACAATTTACGGAAAAATGTAGTTCGTTCATTTTATTGTTTGAATTATTTTTGCCCCTGACAACAATACCTCTTTTATAGTGTTGATTATCATAAGAAAAATAACACTCCTGATCGTTGGATCTCTTTTGACATTTCAATTGGATCTTTTTTGACAGCCGTTTTGATTCAGTCCGCACTACCTAGGGTTGTCCTTGCGTGACTACCACTCGGCAAAATATTCTACTAATCCCGCTTCATCGATTTGGTAATTTGTTGACTCAATATATTCTCCATTGATTCCATATATGAGCTAGCGATTCCCCATACTCAAAATGTTTCGTTTTCAGTTTCGAGTACCTTGTTTTGAGTTTTTCATTCAAGTGAGATCGGTCATGATCATTAGGAAGTATTGAACCTGATAATTCCCGGGCAAGAGGAACCATCCGACGTTCAACTCGATTGGAAGCACTGCTTCCTGAAGCTAGACTATTCCTAATTAATGTTGTTATATGGAAGGCTATACCCTGGAGAACATTGATGTTCAGGAAATTTAGTTTTCAAAATGAAGTGTTCGAAATTTGAGTCTGTTCGGAAAATTGAGTCAAACCGGTATTGGTTTATTTAGTTCTATGAAGAAAATTAAACAGCAAACCACGTTAAAAACCAGAGGTGCAAACAAAACCCAAACAAAAAATCAATAAATAGAAGGATGGTGTCCAAGACACGACCGCGTTGGGAATAATTAGAGCAATGAATAAAGGTAATATTATATTATCAGGCACGTAGTGTAACCGGCACGGCACGTTTCATGCAAGTCAAATATTATTACGTGTGTTTCAAATGTGTATGCGTATATATAGCGGAACGGCTCCGGACATACACAGCACGTTTCAGACAAATGCATGAAGGAATTTTCGAAAAGAATAATTTGCCGGTGCCGGGCACGAACTACACGGGCGAGTAGCACCATACATACAAATCAAACGTCGAAGTTCGTGGTATGGGTGTGTTCGTCGCTCTTCGGTACGACATCGGTTCAATCATCAGTAGCATTTCTCCGCTCCGTCTGCGCTGCCGGCCCCTACAGAGAAGTTGCTATGCCTGATGATATGAATACATCATGTATTTGTCTGCCGGTGTCGGTACGTCGGTACCATATATGAGAGGATCATTCAGATACTTGTATGAATGTCAGTAATCACTTGTGTAATATTTAGTGATTAAACTGAGAGAGGAACGAAGACTGTTGATTGCATATCCGATCTGTATCAAACATCGCATTCCATTTTCGAAGCCTGCATACAAGTTTGAACCGCATATATCGTCCCATTTTACTATAGTGAAACCCACTGAACAGACAAGTGCAAAGCAATAAATGATACAAGAATAATTACGTCATCATTACGTCACCATTTGCGGAGAGCAGCGAAGAGATAAAACGCGAGAGTTTTTGCTTCTCACTGGAGCGGTGTTGCTAGTAAAACTATGCGGTCTATATGAATATTAAGGGATAGAGGCGTTAAAAATGGAAAATATAATCTGACTACCCTTCCCTTAGCCTCTATCGAGCTAAATAATCATATAGTTTGCACTCTCTGAGACTTAAAAATCAGGATCTGCTACATTAGCTGAATATGAATCTTTCGCTTTGCTTTGTCCGTACGATCCTGCTGTTTCATGATGCATGGAGAAGTCGGTATGTATATGTTAGAGGCAAAGAAGAAAATAAGCTTTCTGCACCGAAAGCGTATATGATAGCTTTGCTTGCATGCTGGTGTGCAATGAAGTGCGAGCCGATGCAGAGTTGTCTCGTTCTCTTTTGTGTCGTGATTTGCAGCACATAACAACAATAGAATACCGCTGGGGGAAATGTTTCCTGATAGATCATATTTGAACGAACGAAAGCGATTTTTTCAATGAGTGGATCATTTGGCAAACACTGACGTCGAAAGAATGGCAACAGTATCGACAAGCGAATTAAACGCGTTATACTGATAAAAATCGTTTTTTCAATATTACTTGACAAATTCAATATTTCCAATCCCTGAATGTTAGAATTCCAAGTGGATTTTGAATCAAATCATTAAATCAGTTCCGAGTAAACACTACCAATTTCATTTTCTGCGGCGAGATTTCAATCCCTAAATTACTTATCCAAGAAGACAAGTTGTCTAAGGAATTTTGTAATGGTCTTTGCAAGTTTTCGACTTGTGGATCTCTTACAAAAACTACACCGTCATCTGCAAGCTATTTCAGCGTGTATTGTTCTGCCAAACAACTGTCAGTTTCACATACAAATTATAAAGAAGGAAGTTGAGACCATATAACTATTTATGGAAGTTGTCTGTTGCCCGAGGATGAAGTTCATTCGTTTTTCTGACCACAAATTATACAAGAAATTATTCAAATTTCCAGGAAGTCCACATCTGTGCAGATTGTCTGACATTATTTCTATGGAAACCGAATCAAAAGCTTCCTTAATATCCAGGTATACTGAAGCCAGTTGCTTCTTGTGCGCAAAGGTCAGTTGTATATCTGTGGAAAGCAACGCTAGACAATCGTTCGTTCCTGTGCGCTGGCGAAACCCAAATTGTGTACTTGATAGCAAATTCTAGTCTCGAGACTTCGAAGGATCATTTCTCCAACAATTTTCTAATGCACCAAAGCATAGCAAACGGACAGTTTGAGTTATGGTCAGACGCTGATTTGCCAGATTTTTGAATTGCTATTACTTCGACCTGTCTCCATTCGGCTGTCTCCATTTGCCAGTCGATGTTCCTGGTTAGGTGAAATGGAGCTCGAGATGGTTCAGTGGATTGCGGGCCATCCTTGATTGATATATTGATTGGCAAGGGATCGTTGATGACCTTCCACTGTACATGATGTGTGGTTTTCAAAACTATGTTATTTTTTGTGTTTGAGTAAATTAAAATTGAAATCATGAGTTTTTGTGTAAAAAAAACCATCAATAACTTTGAGTAGGATTAAGATATAGACAAGTTCTGCATCGTAGAATGTTGGTATCGATAAGCTCTAAAAGTCGTACGAGAACAGTTTTGATGTAGAATTTGAAATATAAAAGTTAAAGCAGAAAAAACACGTTTTTTCATGGTCACCCTAATGCAACTTAGAAAAAAGCGTTAAATAGATTATTTTAATAGATAGAAAAAAAGCTTTGTTCTACAAAGTTGTTTAAAATAACTGGGGCTACAACATTGTTGAACTATCTATAAAGATAAGAAAGTTTGGTTTTTCATCTCATCGATAATTTTGGTCACCCTTTTTGATAACATAAAAATGAGCGCTTTAACAACTTTGTTTTTGTCTAAACAATAAATATCTCCGTTTTTAGCGCCTTCTATCTTAGTTGCATTAGGGTAACTATGAAAAACGGGTTTTTTACTCTAACTTTTATATTTAAAATTCTACATCAAAATGGTCTTCGTACGAGCTTATCAATACCAATATTTTGCGATGCAGAACATGTCAATATCTTAATTCTGCTCAAAGTTATTGATGGGTTTTCATCCCAAAAACTCATGATTTCAATTTTAATTTACTCAAACACAAAAAATAACATAGTTTTGAAAATCTCATATTATACAGGGTTTTCCATTTCGGGCTTCCGAAATTATACAGCCCTGCGCTGACAACCGTTTGACATAGCTGTCAACCAAAGCGTCATATCGTTAGTTGAATGTCTGCCATTTTACAATATGGATCGTTTTAGCATCGCACAACATGTTAATTTTGTTAAATTATACTATAAAAATGATGAAAAACCGGCAAATGTTTTTCGAGCATTGTGGACGGATTTTGGTCGTCATGGACGGCCTACAGAGCACAGAATCGCTAATGTAGTGCATAAATTCGAACAAACTGGATCCGTAGCGGATATTGTGAAACCTGTGCATCATCGTAACGTGCGTTCGGCCGAAAATATTGCTGCTGTTGTTGCCAGTGTGGAGGATGACCCGAATGTTTCGATTCCACGGCGTGCTCAGCAATTGGGCTTGTCAAACACATCATTGTGGCGAATTTCGTATTTGGACTTGCACCTACAGCCATATAAAGTCCAACTAGTACAAAAATTAGAGCGTGGTGACCATGGAATGCGTCGGGCATACGTCGATTGGGTGAACGAACAACAGCAGCAAAATGCTGAATTTTCGCATCAAATTTTCTTTAGCGATGAGGCACATTTCGAGCTCGGTGGCTATGTGAACAGGCCATTGCACCCGTCAAAAGTCACTGTTTGGTGCGCATTATTGTCTGGTGGAGTCATCGAGCCGTATTTCTTTGAAAATGATGACGGCGAGACGGTAACTAAACGATATTTTTTGACACAAATTGAAGATATGGATACGGATGACATGTGGTTTCAGCAGGACGACGCCACGTGCCACACAACACGACCGAACATGGCCGTATTGCGAACGAAATTTGAGGGACGCATAATTTCGCGTTTTGGTGATGCCAATTGGCCTTCCAGATTATGCGATTTGAAACCGCTAGACTTTTTTTGTGGGGTTATGCGAAAGACCGTGTCTATGCCAACTCTCCGCAAACTCTTGAACATTTGAAAGACAACATTCGTGAAGTTATAACCGAGATACCGCCCCATATGTGCCGAAAAGTCATCGAAAATTACCTGTTCCGGATCAAGGTGTGCGAGGAAGCCCTAGGTTGACATTTGAATGATGTTGTATTTCACACAAAATGGCATCAACCAAACGTTAATTTGAAATAAAAGTTTCATCGAAATTCGAATTCTAAGTGTGTTTTATTTCAATTTACTTTCGGAATTTAAAGTTGGAAAACCCTGTATAGAGTGAAATCTATTCTTTAAAATTCCGCCAACAAACATTTTTTATGTTTGCCCCAGAAAGAATGACAAACAAATGAAAAGAGCCCGTTTTTTGGGAAGAAATATCAATAACTTTGAGTAAAATTGAGATACTGACAAGTTCTGCATCGAAAAATGTTTGTGTTAGTAAGCTCTAAAAGTCTTTCGAAGACAATTTGCATGTAAAATTTGAAATATAGAAGTTAGAGCAAAAAAAACAGTTTTTTTTCATGGTGACCCTAACGTAACTTTGGAAAAAGGCGCTATATCGGTTATTTCAAGAGATAGAGGAATACTTTGTTCTATAAAAATGTCTCAAATGATTGGAGCTACAACATTGTCGAACTATGTTTACCTCTATCTTTAAAGATAAAAAATTATTTTTTTCATTGACAGTTTTGGTCACCCTATTTTTGACAACATAAAAACGAGCGCTCTATCATGAGTAACAACTTTGTCTAAGACAGTTTTTGTCTAGAGAATAATTATCGAGCTCTAAATGCTAATTTCCACTTAAATGCATCTCATGGACCATTGTGCAGTGATCATACCTTCTACTACGTTATGTAGTAGTTTTTATGATTGATGCAAGGATGGGCCATGAAGTAGACAATTGCTTTAGATTAGATCTCAAACATGGAAGTAAGGCAGAAATAAAACTTCTAAGGGCGTCTCTTGAATGTTGAAGGTGTTCAATATGATATGCATAATATAAATCCTCGATTAGACGCGAATTTTCTACGTGAAGATCGAGATTAAAAGTGGATTGGATTGGCAGGATGTCAGAGAACAAATTGTAGAGCGCTTGAAGAGCTTCAATTCAAATGATAGAAACAATCAGAAGATCAGGATCACGGCTACCTAAGATATTCCGGACGGGGATATCCGATTGTCTGCCTTGTGCTCTCGGTGGTCTAGAGAGCTGAGAGCGACCAGACAATATGCTCGACGTCATGGAAGCCATCGCCACAATCACAAAGATTGTTTGCTGCGAGGCCAATGTGATAAAGATGCACGTTTAGGTTGTAGTGATTGAACATAAGGCGAGATATCACGCGAATGAAATCACGACCTACATTCAATCCCTTGAACCATATACTTGTCGAGACCTTAGAGATAATCGTGTGAAACCAACAACCGAACTCATCTTCACTCCACAAGCGCTGCCATTTTAAGGCTGGTTTAGAGTTCCCGTGAACGTAAACTTGAACAGGTGGTGGAATAGTACGATCATTTCATGGTGAACTACATTGCGAACAAACAACTAAAAGAATTGTGGTGAATAGAATGTTTTTGTTCACGTTTACGTTCATATTAAAAGTTCGCCAGTAAACGTGAAGTAAATAAACATCGAACTTCAATAAAGTAATTCGGATAAAATATACAGTAGTTCAAGAACCAACCCAAAGCGACTAAGCTTTTTTCAACCCGTGCAGAGATCCGATTGAATGAAATTTTATCCATATCGAAATTTTCATTAACCCTCCTGTACTCGCGTGCAAAATCATAACAAGTATACTCGCGCACGGTGTCACAGACCGAAAATTGAACTTCTCTGTAATGTTGCCATTGTGTATTTTTCAGGCTTCATTGGCATTTGAAGAAGAGGATATGATTGAATGAAAAAAACTCCAAAACATATGTTTTCTTCGTCTTTATTATGTTTTAATAGTCATCTAATTCAGCCTCCTCAAAATAGAGTAATTTTTGATACTCCAACACAAATAACGAAATTCGAACTTTTCACTGCTATTAATTGAAAGTAAACAACTGAATATAATTCATGGAAGTATAAAGAGCTATAAAATAACATAAAAACGTATTAATCGATTGTGGTTTCATTGAAGTAAGAATCAGAACATAGCATAACTTCATGCTCGAAACAAACATGTTTATTACATTTCATGCAGTTGTTGCGTGTTTTTCGGGTTTTTTTTTATCGAAGAGAAGAATGTATAACAACCTTCTAGATAATTACCAGATAATAAAGGTTCTGGAATATAAAATTTGCATATTTCTAATATTCTTTGTCTCTGTTTTCTTGGTAAACTGAGAATTAATGTCTTTTTATATGTGGCATAAAAAGATGATATAAAAGGATTTCTAGGAACTTCCTTTTCTTTTTCTTGTTTTCTTGCCGATATTGTCCATTATTAAAGAAAATCCCCGAAACTGTAACTGTTAAAAATTACCATAAGCTACCGATTAATTCATAGTTTATAGTTCTTCCACAAGTGATATTCTTTCGCAAGTATGTATATGTATGACCATTATATTCAGCGAACATCTATACAAAAGTCAAACATTTATATTTTGCTTTTGAACGTATGAATCTAGTGACGAATAGTTAATATATGGATCCGTTCAATCCAGTTACAAAAGGAACTGAAATAAGATAAGAAAAGTCCGGTAATGATGATATGCATTATATTTAATAAATATTCCACGCCACTAACATTAATTTATACATTTCATTCAACAATATTCTAGAATATGAAAAAAAGGCACTTGTCCAAAAAAGTTACTCCTATACTCGCGTCGGTGTGTCAGACCGAAAGTGTTAAAAAAGTGACACACGTCCTATTTGTACCAACACATGCGATACGCTAAACGATGACGAACGACGAATAACGAAGCTAGAGAGAATCGCAAAGTCATAGTGTTAATATTTTCTGAGAAATGAACGAATTTTTGATTTATCGGTCTGACAGACCAATGCGCGAGTATAAGAGTGTTAAAAACTCGAGAGTTGCTAAACATATCCTTTTACAGTTCACGACGAAATAATTTCTAGGATGCCTCAGGACATTCGAACGTGAACATGAACGGATCAATATTTTGACGTCTATATTCACCACTGTTTTCATTTTCACGTTCAACGAAGTCGGTGAACTATGGTGAGCTCACCAACATCTCGATTCCACGGTGGAAATTCAGAATCGTTGTGAAATATTGAATTAATCCACTTTTATCAATATGAATTGTGTTTAAATGCGAGGGCAGTCCGAGAAATACTTAGCCCACATAAAAAAAACAAAATTTTTGGAAAAGTGGCGATTTATTTCTCAACATAGTCTCCTTTTAGCTCGATACACTTGACCCAGCGATGCTCCAACATCTTTAATCCATCTGAAAAATACGTTTTCCCGAGGTCTGCAAAGTAGGCATCCGTAGCGGCGATGACCTTCTCATTCCATTCAAATTTCTGCCCGGTGAGTGACTTTTTCAAGTTTGCAAAAAAAAAAGTCGCTTGGGGCCAAATCTGGAGAATACGGTGGATGGGGCAGCAATTCGTAGTGCAATTAGACCAATTTGACCGTGGCGACAGTGGAATTTCCATGTTTTCCATTTTTCTCGAATCCGCGGACACGTCCGCTTCCACACACGGTCAAAACAAAACTACGAGTCCGATTCGGCTGAAATTTTGATAGTAGCCGTTTATGATAATGTACTACGCGATAATTAATATCTCTTGTGATACTGACACCATCGGGCGATGAGGCTAAGTACTTATCGGACCGCCCTCGTATGTTTTTCAACTAATAAAAGTTTCTTCCTATAGTTTCAAGTTGTTTTCCTCGCCTTTTATATATGGACTGATGAATTACAAAAAAGTGTTTGTTCACATCCACGTTCACGGGAATTCTAAACCTGCATTTACGAGTGTCTGCTGACGAGAAATGTGGAAAAATTCATTATAAGTAATTTGCCTTTCAAAAAGTGTGCCTTCTGATGCGCTCACCTTAGCTAGCAATGGGAGGGAACCCATGCTAAGGTAATCTTGAATAATTTTTCGACCAAAACACTTAATAGTTGTCTTATGAGCGTTTATCAACGTTCTTTAAGCGGATTGCCTCTATTGAGCTGAGACTAACTTAAATAATGGTCGATGGGCTGCGTTTCAATGATCCCTAGAGCATAGTATATCGCACCCATTTCATCGACATACACGGAACAAGGATCTTTGAGTTTGAAAGAGGCACTGGAATTCACATTGAAGATGCCGAAGCCAGTGGACCCGTTTATGAATGAATCGTCAGTAAAGAACATTTAATCAGATCTAACTTTCCCATATTTTGGCTATAATATCGACGGAATAACAACGGATCGTAGATGATCTGGAATTCCATGGTTTTTTTGTCGCATGGACAGATAAAAAGACAGATGAATTACAAAAGTATGGGAAGCAAACTTGGTTGGAGATGCCTGGTGAAGGGCGCACATCGTGAACCATATATATAGAAGTTTGACCATATGTTAATAGGATTTTTCATCAAATATGTTCGTATATCACCTCCTTATAGATTCTCGATCAATCCATTTTTTTTTAATTGGGAAAGGTGTTTTCTGACTTTAAGGGGATGAATCAAAAATGTAATTCCTCTTTTATATTCAATAAACGATAAATATATTTATATAAAACTAATAAAACATATTTTTTTACTCGATTATATTGTGAATTTACTTGACTGTTGGATTCTGAGGTCATTTCAGCTACCTGTTTAAATAGTCGCATTTCACGAGGGCTGATTAAATTCATGGAAAACCTATACTGATCACCCCTCAACTTTGTTCTAAATGTCAAAACGAAAATTAAAAACAAACTATAAATAAATTAACTGGTGAAATAGTGTTTTGAAAAAAAGGTTCGATATGGAATTTTGCGGTTGGATTACAATAATTTTCATGTATTTTTTGTAATAATAAATATTTATAGCTTTCCAGAAGACGGATGACATTCCGAGCAAGTTTCTTAGTGAAGATGCTGGTTTTCGTAATTTTAAGTTCTTGTAACATGATATAGACAGCTATGAAAATACCGAGAGAAACTAAAGTAAGAAAATATAACATATCACTACTATCTAATTTTGATACTAAAGAAACCAGTGATACCAAGACTCTTTCATTTTTTTCAGGACATTTTTGGACGAATTACATCCTTGTGTAACCGGAAGATATGCGTTCAAAGGTCATGACAGAAGCTCCACCGGATCAATACCTTTACCTGTTCCGAGCAGTGTCACTCTCGGAAGGAAACCAACTTCAAGCGATGCATGAATTGACTTATAATATTACCGAGAGTATTTTGTCATCTAACGATACTTTGTATGAACGAACTGACTCCCTCGTTATGAAAGCTTCCTATGTTCATGCACAGATACAAGAACTCGAAGTGCTAAAAAACGAATTCAGAATTTGGCATCGAAAATTACTGATGCTAACGATATTAATCACTAATTTTAGTACCGATTTTCTTGCACGGATTTATTCGATGAATAAAATAAAGAAAACATTGATCATTTTTGTAGTTTTTTAATACATAGCCGATTAATTAAATATATCGCCAAAAGTATAACAGCATTTTGGAAATAATTTCGTGCAGTCATTTAAGGTAAATTTGATAAGTGTGCGTTGGACAGTACTCAATAGTGACGTATTATCACTCTCTTTGAAATATATATATCAATCAATCTGAAAACAACTTCAATTGCATTGTGAATACAGTTATCCGGTCAGAAGAGAGGAATTATATATTATTCGCACCACAATGTATACAAGCACCATTCATCATCCACATTGAAACTTTTTCTGGATAGTCTGGACGTAGTTTCCGTCCAAGGGTTTCGAAGTCATTTCATATGCATGTAGTATAGAACCAGGTTCATCAGTCAGGTTCGTTTGTCTACATCAAACTTTCGGAAAAGCTCTGTCGTTTGCGTAGTCTTCTTATATCTTCTCGTTCATAAAATACGTTCTAGAAACTAATGGTTGGTTTACACTTCGCGTAAATCGTGATAATCCCAGGAAGTAGTAGCCATATGGACAATGATATTTTGTGTTTATATTAGCCCGACGATGCTGAACGTTTTTAAGAATTGGATTTTGCATGCTGTTATCAATCATTTAAATTTCACGAAAATACTTGCTTGCAAAAACATGAGCAAACAGGATAATATGATTTGTCACATATGACAGATTTATCTGTCAAATGCAAACGCGACTATTTTTACGACCGTTTGAAGTGCGACTATTTCTAATCGTCGTGTCCAGTTAAGGAATAGACGCACAATATACAGTAAAAAGAAATCGGAAAGTGCATATAATCGAGTCCCCCTGGACTGCCTATGTTTGCATAAGAGACGAAATCACCAACACCATTAGTGTTGGAAGAATGCAAATTTGTTGTTTTTTGCCTACAAGCGTAATCATGCAAATTTCCAATGAAATAATCTGTCCAGTTGAAGGATATAATCGGCAAAACGAGAACCTAGGAGATTTTGCGGATTGAAACATGTTTTTTTCCATTTGGAAAACGCTTGCTTCTATTTATGCGGACAATCAATCGTATCAATGAACATTCAAGTGCGCTACACATACAACGTCACCGTCACCGCCCGTCAACTATTCTCTTGGACATATTTTGCCGACGTCAAAGTTACCGGTGATTGTGTATGTGAATGCTACCATACGATTTCCATGGGAGAATATTTGACGTTTCATTCCTTTACGTTGACTTCACGGTGACGGGACGTTGTATGTGTAGCGCACTTTTTTCGCATAGCTAGACGTAATCACCAGGTTGCTCTGTCTGTAGCGTTAGTATTTACATTTCCGATAATAGTAAAAACGTCTCCGGCGGTAGCTTCAGTTGTTATCGGATAAAATCAAAAAAGTTTGGAAGAAATTTAGTGAAATGTCTAGAAAAGGAGCTTTGGATTTGTTGCGAGTCTATGATAGTGCTCTTTTTTCCTGAATACTCTGGGATATGATAAGAACAGCAGGTTCGTGTTTTTTCAAATTATTGAATTTGTGAAGGCAATCTGCAATGTTGGTAATTTTAGCAACATGATATTATATTATTCGCATAAAGATGATGGAGTGACTTACACCAACGGTATGAGTAAATGCTGAGTATGTGGAATAATTCGTTGTCGAATCCGAGGAGTTATAATGCTAAGAACCAATATTATTAAATTTTACTACTGATCTGATTGTTTCATTATCCACTTGAATATTCAAATGCAGAAATTTAGGTAATTATAACATTAAAAACAGGAAGTGGGTTATATCTATGGTATAACCGCAAGGGTGACGTAAGACTATCGTTGATTTAGAGATCATTTGTTTGGAGTTGAATCTAAATTCATTCTGAATGAATGAATATTTGGGGGACTTCGAAAACGAGAGCGTTACGTTGGAGGCACAAGGTTTTATGCATCCAATATTGGATACGGAAATATCCTACTGATGGGGAACAATAATCTTCAGAAGCTATCCTGTTAATTTGCGATTGATTGAAAATCACAAAACCAAATGTATTTGGTCACAGTGTTACATGGATAGAAAACATTCAAATAAACTTTTTCACATGAATGTAATTTTAAATTCCCAGAGGAACTGGCAGATTATTTTCAGTAACGATTAGATATTACCACATTTTCCTCGATACTGGAAGCCCACCAGTGGTTAATGCTAACTTGATAACCATCAGTTAATAGCACTTGATTGAGACATATTTGGTCACAGTGTTACATGGATAGAAAACATTCAAATAAACTCTTTCACATGAATGTATTTTTAAATTCCCAGAGGAACTGGCAGATTATTTTCCGGATCTTTCTCAATGTTGAATGGCATCCAAACGGAAAGAATTCCGTGCGTATATGTGTGTATGTAGCGGCTACTTCGATGGTCACCTTCTCTTTCCTGAAGGATCGGCTTCTCTGTGCTCCCTCACAGTTTCAAACAAACTGCTTGCGTTTCAGGGCAGATCTCGATCCTTCGCCGTCGAGCACCCTCAGCAACGATGTTGTCTTGTCGATGTCCTCACGAAAAATGAATGCATCTCACCACCAGAATATCGCTTAAGTATGCTTTTTATGCGTGATTGAATCGAGAGAAGCGTGGTTTACGATGGCAATTTGGAAGGCAAACTAGAGTGGAATGAACTCTCTGAGCTCGGAACTTTCGGCGACTGAGCAATAATCGATTGCGGGCGCATACAATATTGGATACGGAAATATCCTACTGATGGGGAAGAATAATCTTCTGAAGCTATCCTGTTAATTGCGATTGATTGAAAAACCACAAAACCAAATGTATTTGATCACAGTGTTACATGGAAAGAAAACATTCAAATAAACTCTTTAACATGAATATATTTTGAAAATTCCCAAAGGAACTGGCAGATTATTTTCAGTAACGATTAGATATTTCCACATTTTCCTCGATACTGGAAGCCCACCAGTGGTTAATGCCAACTCGATAACCACCTGTTAATAGCACTTGATTGAAACATATTTGGTCACAGTGTTACATGGATAGAAAACATTCAAATAAACTCTTTAACCTGAATATATTTTGAAAATTCCCAAAGGAACTGGCAGATTTTTTTCAGTAACGATTAGATATTTCCACATTTTCCTCGATACTGGAAGCCCACCAGTGGTTAATGCCAACTCGATAACCACCTGTTAATAGCACTTGATTGAAACATATTTGGTCACAGTGTTACATGGATAGAAAACATTCAATTAAACTCTTTCACATGAATATATTTTGAAAATTCCCAGAGGAACTGGCAGATTATTTTCAGTAACGATTAGTTATTTCCACATTTTCCTCGATACTGGAAGCCCACCAGTGGTTAATACCAACTCGATAACCACCTGTTAATAGCACTTGATTGAAACATATTTGGTCACAGTGTTACATGGATAGAAAACATTCAATTAAACTCTTTCACATGAATATATTTTGAAAATTCCCAAAGGAACTGGCAGATTATTTTCCAGCAATGATTAGATCTTTCCGGAACTTTCTCGATGCTGAATGGCATCCTAACGGAAAGAGTTCTGCGCGTGTATGTGTCGATCCTTCGCCGTCCACCTCCTCCAGCACGTTAGGCAACGATGTTGTCTTGTCGATGTCCTCACGAAAAATGAATGTGTCTCACCACCAGAATATCGCTTAAGTATGCTTTTTGTGTGTGATTGAATCGAGAGAAGGTGTGGTTTACGATGGCAATTTGGAAGGCAAACTAGAGGGGAATGAACTCTCTGAGCTCGGAACTTTCGGCGACTGAGCAATAATCGATTGCGGGCGCATACAATATTGGATACGGAAATATCCTACTGATGGGGAAGAATAATCTTCTGAAGCTATCCTGTTAATTGCGATTGATTGAAAAACCACAAAACCAAATGTATTTGGTCACAGTGTTACATGGATAGAAAACATTCAATTAAACTCTTTCACATGAATATATTTTGAAAATTCCCAAAGGAACTGGCAGATTATTTTCAGTAACGATTAGATATTTCCACATTTTCCTCGATACTGGAAGCCCACCAGTGATTAATGCCAACTCGATAACCACCTGTTAATAGCACTTGATTGAAACATATTTGGTCACAGTGTTACAGGGATAGAAAACATTCAATTAAACTCTTTCACATGAATATATTTTGAAAATTCCCAAAGGAACTGGCAGATTATTTTCAGTAACGATTAGATATTTCCACATTTTCCTCGATACTGGAAGCCCACCAGTGGTTAATGCCAACTCGATAACCACCTGTTAATAGCACTTGATTGAAACATATTTGGTCACAGTGTAACATGGATAGAAAACATTCAATTAAACTCTTTAACATGAATATATTTTGAAAATTCCCAGAGGAACTGGCAGATTATTTTCAGTAACGATTAGTTATTTCCACATTTTCCTCGATACTGGAAGCCCACCAGTGGTTAATGCCAACTCGATAACCACCTGTTAATAGCACTTGATTGAAACATATTTGGTCACAGTGTAACATGGATAAAAAACATTCAATTAAACTCTTTCACATGAATATATTTTGAAAATTCCCAAAGGAACTGGCAGATTATTTTCAGTAACGATTAGATATTTCCACATTTTCCTCGATACTGGAAGCCCACCAGTGGTTAATGCCAACTCGATAACCACCTGTTAATAGCACTTGATTGAAACATATTTGGTCACAGTGTAACATGGATAGAAAACATTCAATTAAACTCTTTCACATGAATATATTTTGAAAATTCCCAAAGGAACTGGCAGATTATTTTAAGTAACGATTAGATATTTCCACATTTTCCTCGATACTGGAAGCCCACCAGTGGTTAATGCCAACTCGATAACCACCTGTTAATAGCACTTGGTTGAAACATATTTGGTCACAGTGTAACATGGATAGAAAACATTCAATTAAACTCTTTCACATGAATATATTTTGAAAATTCCCAAAGGAACTGGCAGATTATTTTCAGTAACGATTAGATATTTCCACATTTTCCTCGATACTGGAAGCATACCAGTGGTTAATGCCAACTCGATAACCACCTGTTAATAGCACTTGGTTGAAACATATTTGGACACAGTGTAACATGGATAGAAAACATTCAATTAAACTCTTTCACATGAATATATTTTGAAAATTCCCAAAGGAACTGGCAGATTATTTTCAGTAACGATTAGATATTTCCACATTTTCCTCGATACTGGAAGCCCACCAGTGGTTAATGCCAACTCGATAACCACCTGTTAATAGCACTTGATTGAAACATATTTGGTCACAGTGTAACATGGATAGAAAACATTCAATTAAACTCTTTCACATGAATATATTTTGAAAATTCCCAAAGGAACTGGCAGATTATTTTAAGTAACGATTAGATATTTCCACATTTTCCTCGATACTGGAAGCCCACCAGTGGTTAATGCCAACTCGATAACCACCTGTTAATAGCACTTGGTTGAAACATATTTGGTCACAGTGTAACATGGATAGAAAACATTCAATTAAACTCTTTCACATGAATATATTTTGAAAATTCCCAAAGGAACTGGCAGATTATTTTCAGTAACGATTAGATATTTCCACATTTTCCTCGATACTGGAAGCATACCAGTGGTTAATGCCAACTCGATAACCACCTGTTAATAGCACTTGGTTGAAACATATTTGGTCACAGTGTAACATGGATAGAAAACATTCAATTAAACTCTTTCACATGAATATATTTTGAAAATTCCCAAAGGAACTGGCAGATTATTTTCAGTAACGATTAGATATTTCCACATTTTCCTCGATACTGGAAGCCCACCAGTGGTTAATGCCAACTCGATAACCACCTGTTAATAGCACTTGATTGAAACATATTTGGTCACAGTGTAACATGGATAAAAAACATTCAATTAAACTCTTTCACATGAATATATTTTGAAAATTCCCAAAGGAACTGGCAGATTATTTTCAGTAACGATTAGATATTTCCACATTTTCCTCGATACTGGAAGCATACCAGTGGTTAATGCCAACTCGATAACCACCTGTTAATAGCACTTGGTTGAAACATATTTGGACACAGTGTAACATGGATAGAAAACATTCAATTAAACTCTTTCACATGAATATATTTTGAAAATTCCCAAAGGAACTGGCAGATTATTTTCAGTAACGATTAGATATTTCCACATTTTCCTCGATACTGGAAGCCCACCAGTGGTTAATGCCAACTCGATAACCACCTGTTAATAGCACTTGGTTGAAACATATTTGGTCACAGTGTAACATGGATAGAAAACATTCAATTAAACTCTTTCACATGAATATATTTTGAAAATTCCCAAAGGAACTGGCAGATTATTTTCAGTAACGATTAGATATTTCCACATTTTCCTCGATACTGGAAGCATACCAGTGGTTAATGCCAACTCGATAACCACCTGTTAATAGCACTTGGTTGAAACATATTTGGACACAGTGTAACATGGATAGAAAACATTCAATTAAACTCTTTCACATGAATATATTTTGAAAATTCCCAAAGGAACTGGCAGATTATTTTCAGTAACGATTAGATATTTCCACATTTTCCTCGATACTGGAAGCCCACCAGTGGTTAATGCCAACTCGATAACCACCTGTTAATAGCACTTGATTGAAACATATTTGGTCACAGTGTAACATGGATAGAAAACATTCAATTAAACTCTTTCACATGAATATATTTTGAAAATTCCCAAAGGAACTGGCAGATTATTTTAAGTAACGATTAGATATTTCCACATTTTCCTCGATACTGGAAGCCCACCAGTGGTTAATGCCAACTCGATAACCACCTGTTAATAGCACTTGGTTGAAACATATTTGGTCACAGTGTAACATGGATAGAAAACATTCAATTAAACTCTTTCACATGAATATATTTTGAAAATTCCCAAAGGAACTGGCAGATTATTTTCAGTAACGATTAGATATTTCCACATTTTCCTCGATACTGGAAGCATACCAGTGGTTAATGCCAACTCGATAACCACCTGTTAATAGCACTTGGTTGAAACATATTTGGTCACAGTGTAACATGGATAGAAAACATTCAATTAAACTCTTTCACATGAATATATTTTGAAAATTCCCAAAGGAACTGGCAGATTATTTTCAGTAACGATTAGATATTTCCACATTTTCCTCGATACTGGAAGCATACCAGTGGTTAATGCCAACTCGATAACCACCTGTTAATAGCACTTGGTTGAAACATATTTGGTCACAGTGTAACATGGATAGAAAACATTCAATTAAACTCTTTCACATGAATATATTTTGAAAATTCCCAAAGGAACTGGCAGATTATTTTCAGTAACGATTAGATATTTCCACATTTTCCTCGATACTGGAAGCCCACCAGTGGTTAATGCCAACTCGATAACCACCTGTTAATAGCACTTGATTGAAACATATTTGGTCACAGTGTAACATGGATAGAAAAAATTCAATTAAACTCTTTCACATGAATATATTTTGAAAATTCCCAGAGGAACTGGCAGATTATTTTCAGTAACGATTAGATATTTCCACATTTTCCTCGATACTGGAAGCCCACCAGTGGTTAATGCCAACTCGATAACCACCTGTAAATAGCCGCGCGTGTATGTGTGTGTAGCGATGTCTTCCCAGGGAACCGTTTGTGGCATCACTCTCCTCCTGATAGATTCCCTTCTGGCCTAGGGTGCACAAACAGGCTCTTGGTGACACCGTTCATCCGCGCTTTCATGATAAATAAAGAGCTTCACCGCAACAGCGACAACATGCATCAATCGCTGTTCAATTAGAACTGAGTGGATTTCCGAGCGCCGCTCGCTTATATACCGATTGGTGATTTCAATAGCCTGTTTTGAAAGCAATTTTAAGACTATTGAAACAAGTTTTTGGATCAAAAAGTAACAAGTATATAACGCGTAGACATTTTATCTTTCGAATGAAGTGTTTATCATACCATTTCGTTCAGTTGTTTAGGAGCTATTAACGCTCAAAATCTCGGTCTCCGGCGTAACGCTTTCGTTTTCGAAACTTTGATTTTACACCCCGGTATAGAAATGAAAGACGTAGTCCTACGTCAAAACATAATTGCTTTTCTTTGTTCATCGCAGTGCAGTGTACAGAAAATAGCAATTATATGAGCAGCGTTTCAATGGCTCCTTATATTCATCTATTATGAACCAATGAGGTTTTACCGAGGTGCGATCATTGCTAGTTGAAAAATCTATTATGAAACACTGAGTAATAAGACACTCCCCCTTATTCTACGCGGCGAGTGACGTGAGACTGCAAATTTTACCACTTTATTCTGGAAGCCACCTTACTTTTTAGCTCCGTTTTAATACCCGAGTCAATAACAAATGAGAACACGACTCCATATCTCACTTAGTGACGAGCAACAGTCACGCCATTCGCCTAAGGGAATGCAGTGACTTCAGTCATATCACGTCATTTGCCGCGCGGATTAAGGGGGACTATCATGACAGGCATGTTTGGACTCTACAACAACAGAGATTTTTCGGAAACGTTTTTTTTTTCAAAATTTCTCAAATGTTTTGGAACAAAAATATTTTGTTTGCATGTGCGGAGGAGGGGGAGTGGGAGTCTAAAATCATACTTTCTCTGTTCAACTGGTATGTGGACAGCCCCTTACCTGTCATGAATTGTGATCAATAACATCATTGAACGATTATTTAAAAGTCAGCCGGGTGACGTCTTTAGAGAACCCCCATTGAACTGACAGGAGCCAACATATCGGGTATCCCACTGACATTTTCCCTTTGTTTTCATATGAATTGGGTATCCCACTGACAGTTCTGCTTGAGATTTTGCTAACGATCCTAGCATCAATCATAGCACCCGGCTGTTAAAAGTCATCTGAATCGCTTTTTATTCGTGCCGTGCATTATTTGTATTCTGACTAAAACAATTTAGACTGTATTCCATGTGAAATGTTTCTGCTAGAGTGTGAAATATTTCCTGCCAGCCCTACACATTATTGCATGACAGCAAAACTGTTTCGCTTTGGCGCGCATCTGAAAAATGGCGGTTGATTTATCTGCGGTGTTTACTGTTTATTGTCGTCTCCGGTGCTGTGAGAACGCTTGATTCCGCTGAACATTTTCGGTTTGTTTTAAAAGTTCAGTGTTCGTGGTGGATACAATAAATAACTATGGATGTTGCCGATGCTCACGTAGGACAACTTCGAGTTAAAGATGAAGTTGGGATACGATGCCAGAAATTGTTCCAAGATTTCCTGGAGGAGTGAGTATTGTGGATTGTTTTATTGGGGAATCATCTAACATAAATCTTTAGATTCAAGGAAGATGGTGAGATTAAATATCTGAAAGCAGCGGCAGAGCTAGTTAATCCGGATCGTTGCACGCTTGAAGTGAGCTTCGAGGATATTGAAAAATACAATCAGAATCTCCTTACAACAATCATCGAGGAGTATTATAGGACCTTCCCGTTCTTATGCCAAGCTGTGTCAAATTTCGTGAAGGACAGAACAGAGCTCAAGAAGGAAAAGGAATGCTTCGTTTCGTTCGTAGACGTTCCAACGCGACACAATGTACGTGAATTGAAGACGTCTAAAATAGGAACATTGGTTCGTATTTCGGGCCAGGTTGTACGCACACATCCGGTCCACCCGGAGCTGGTGACTGGAACTTTTGTATGCTTAGATTGTCAAACCGAGATCCGTGACGTTGAGCAGCAGTTTAAGTTCACACTTCCAACCATTTGTCGTAACCCTGTTTGTGCAAATCGACGTCGTTTCATGTTGGAAGTAGATAAATCACAATTCATCGATTTCCAAAAGGTTCGCATTCAGGAAACACAAGCTGAGCTTCCCAGGGGTTGCATTCCACGTTCGGTAGAAGTTATTTTACGCGCGGAAATTGTGGAAACTGTACAGGCAGGGGATCGTTATGATTTCACGGGTACGCTTATTGTCGTTCCTGATGTGGGCGCTCTGCAGATGCCAGGAGCGAAAGCTGAACTTGGTTCACATCATAAGCAGGGAGACAACGTGGCTGAAGGTGTGCGTGGTTTGAAGGCACTTGGTGTTCGAGATTTGAATTACAAAATGGCCTTTTTGGCCTGTTCAGTGCAAGTCACTTCTTCCCGGTTCGGCGGAACGGATATGCCCATGAGTGAAGTGACTGCTGAGGATATGAAGAAGCACATGACTGATGCTGAATGGAATAAAGTCTACGAAATGTCTCGTGATCCGAAGATCTATCCGAACTTGATGAACAGTCTGTTTCCGTCCATTTATGGTAACGAAGAAGTTAAGCGTGGTATTCTGCTGATGCTGTTTGGAGGCGTTGCAAAAACTACGCACGAAAGTAAGTACATACACAGATTAGGGTAAAAAAATATTTCACTCGAACTAAACTTTTTTTGCCATTAGAAACGACTTTACGTGGCGATATCAACTGCTGCATTGTAGGAGATCCAAGTACAGCAAAGTCACAGTTCCTCAAGCAAGTGGCAGATTTCTCGCCTCGAGCTGTTTACACCTCGGGAAAAGCATCATCTGCAGCTGGTTTAACAGCTGCTGTCGTGAAGGACGAGGAGAGCTATGATTTTGTCATCGAAGCCGGAGCACTTATGTTAGCAGACAACGGAATTTGCTGTATCGACGAGTTTGACAAAATGGATCCCCATGATCAGGTAGCTATCCACGAAGCTATGGAGCAGCAGACTATTTCGATTGCGAAAGCTGGAGTGCGCGCTACTCTGAATGCTAGGACATCAATCTTGGCAGCGGCGAATCCAATCGGTGGCAGATACGATCGTTCGAAGTCCCTGCAGCAAAACATTCAACTAACGGCTCCTATCATGTCTCGCTTTGATTTGTTTTTCATTCTGGTAGATGAATGTAACGAGGTTGTAGATTATTCGATTGCCAGGAAAATTGTTGACTTACATTCCCATATTGAGGACCGCGTTGACCAAGCCTACACCAGAGAAGATGTGCTTCGTTACATTATGTTTGCTCGACAATTCAAGCCTATCATCACAGGCGAAGCGCTGGAACTGCTTGTGGAAAATTATGGCCATTTGCGACAACGTGACACAGGAACCTCCGGGAAGAGCACCTGGAGAATCACAGTCCGTCAGCTGGAAAGTATGATCCGATTGAGTGAAGCGATGGCGAAACTGGAGTGTTGCGAAGAAGTTACCGAAAAGCATGTCAGAGAAGCTTACCGTTTACTAAACAAATCCATCATTCGTGTGGAGCAGCCAGATATTCATCTCGATGACGAAGAAGATGCAGATCTTGCGATGGCATTGGACGCAGACGAAGTGTCCCAGCATCAGAATGGTCATCATACCGAAACTGACCTTGATAATGATACTGATGGTCCGAAGAAAAAGTTGACGCTTTCATTCGAGGAGTATCGCAACCTATCGAATATGTTGGTTCTTCATATGCGTGGCGAAGAAACGCGCTTCGAATCAGAGGAGTCACAGTCAGAAGGTGTCAGAAAGTCCGAACTAATAAACTGGTATCTTGAGCAAGTAGCTGAACAGATTGAAAGTGAGGAAGAGCTGCTCGAGAGGAAAACTTTGGTTGAGAAAGTTACGGACCGATTGATCTATCATGTATGTTTAATGTTAATTTTTCTCATATATAAAATAATGTCATTTTATTTCTTCTATGTGACCATAGGATCAAGTTCTTATACCGTTGAAAACATCCAACCTTGGGGACAAGGAATCACAAGACGAAGATCCACTACTGGTGGTACATCCAAACTATATCGTTGAGACATAATTCCACGTCATGTACTTCTGTTATGAATACGTTAATTTTAGGATTAAGTTTTGTTTTAACACATTTTTAATAAACGAAGAAAACCATGTCAAAAAAAATATTTTATTGCTTAATATATTCCACGTAATGTGCTTCGCTTATAACTTATACAATGATAAACTTCAGCCTGAATATTGTTGCACAAGTTCCTACAAAAAAATGGATCCTATTCAACTTTGATGTTTTTCAATACGAAATAATTAGACAGTTCAATCATTGTCACGTTTGGATGCAGTTTCACAGTTTTGAGAGTAATGTACATGATATATTTCTAGTCTACTGCAAAATGGGAGGAAGAAAGAAAGCTGGACGATTACAGCCTAGACCCTGGCCCTTCGAAAACGAAACATTAACCCTTTCGCTACGAGTGCCGGACAGTTAAAAATGACTCTCCTCTCAGTCGTTTTGCTCCGAGCAGGACTACTCGCTTTTAACGCTCGTCAATTGGGGGTCTTCGTAGCCACATTGGTTGATTACTAAGCGATCGTTCGTGAGTTCAAACTCCGTGCCCTCAAATGACCATATTTGTGTTGTTATAGAATAACTACGTCCACGCAACAATCATCAGCGATGGAGATTTGATCCACGGTCGATTGGAGAGCGATTCATCTAATACAACTCGGGCTGCTGTGCTATGAATAACACGGTTCCCGGAATAAATCGCACCAGAGAACAACTGCTACAGAAACAACCGCTCAGAAACAGTGTAGTAGGCCAAAAGTATTGTGGCCCGGAAAAA
This sequence comes from Toxorhynchites rutilus septentrionalis, assembly GCF_029784135.1. Lineage (NCBI taxonomy): Eukaryota > Metazoa > Arthropoda > Insecta > Diptera > Culicidae > Toxorhynchites > Toxorhynchites rutilus. The sequence goes on from NC_073746.1 coordinate 185,795,094, forward strand.
TATCATGGGTAGAATACGGCATGTGATACCGTGCGTGACCGACAGCGCGAAAGAGAACTAAGTATCCAGTAAAATTATTATTCTTTTCCATCCCTATCCTGTTTCTTATCCAAACCTCTCCCTCTCTTCCGAAACGCAATATGTGGTGTCCGATACAACTACAGACAGCTCCGGAGTCCATCATAGATGCTGACCCCCATCACCCATGTCTGGTTTTCACAGTTTACTTCACGTCAATAACTCCACACGCAGGTATGGGCAAAATCGCATCGAAATTCGTTCAACAACATTCATTTCACAGATAAAAACTCACCCTTCTATTCTCTGTTTATGCCTCACTTCATTTGAGACAGAAAACATTCCCCTATCATCTTCGCAATGTTCATACTCGAGTTAAACGGAAAAATACTGCCTCGATTCCGCTCAGAATTTGCCTTTCGGGATGACGTTAGATGGTGATAGAATCAAATTGGAAAGTTTTCCTTGAGCCAGCGAGTGTCTGTAAAATCATTCGTTTTTCACTCAATGAGCAATCATTGAGCATCGATCGCGGTAGTAAAATATAAGTAGATAGTTGAAATCGAGTTTTTTAACGCAAGTTATTGGTGAGAGGGAAGGTAGATTCATGTGCACTTGAATGCTGACAAGGAAAAGAGTACAAGGGAAATTAAAATCATACATACACGCAGATTCAGTCTATTTTGATTCACTCGTTATTTTGTTTCGTGCGATCCTTCCAAGGGAGTATTCATTCATTGAATGTTGTTTTCCACTCTATGTTTTGTTATGTTCACTCTCAGTCTCGAATGAAAATGGTCGGAGAATAAAAAATGATTCATCGTGCAATCTCACGATTGCTTGCTGCATTCTTTTCGTCATGATTATTCCAAGCAGATACAAGAGTGATTTATAATTAGGTGTGGAGAAATAAGCGAATGAACTTTTCCATACTTGTCCATACGTATAAGACATCGATGAACGTAAACGTGATTTTGAAAAAGTCGATTATGTTGCACTCAACTCATTTCTTCACGAAATCATTGGTCGGCCATTTGTCAAAGTAACAGTGTAGACGATGCTGTTAGTCGTTCCAATGAAACACTACGCGAATGCTTTGCCCTTTGCGTTCCGTTGTCGAGACCACGGCGAAACCCAGCTTGGTCTACTTCTCGTTTACTGTACCTTCGACGCAGGCGGTCCAAGATGCTGAAATGGTACTCAGCTTGAAAATGTAACTCAGCAAAGCTGGAATTCAGACAAGCGAGTCGCCTCTATCGAAGCCATAACCGCTAACTGTATAGCAGGTACGTGACACGTATTCAGGACAACTTACGACGCCATCCGAAACAGTTCTGGAACTTCGTAAATTGAAAACGGAATGAAACGGGTCTTCCATCAAAAAGGAGCTATAGAAACACCAGTTGGCCAAAAGTTTCTGGAACAGACCAAACTTTCCAATGATTCATATAAGTTCAATTTGAACGATAGAAAAGTTATGGGTCTATTAGTATGCCTATTCATACGCAGTAGTTTGTGACATTTAATTAATGTTGGGTCACATTTACATTTTCCAGAAACATATGATGCTACGTTCTCACACGATGAGGAAGAAAGCGAGTTAAATTAAACCAGTTGTGTTTCACCGGTGGAGCGACGAAAAGTGTAGGAAGAGTAGTCACTGGAGTGTTGTGTACAATGTTCGAGTTACCATTAGGTTCATTAGCTGTACTAACCACTAATCCGGATGATCCTGCTCCAAGTTGAGGTACAGTAGGACGATTCTTTTTTGCGGCGTGATGTTTTACTTTCTTCCGTGTTAATAACACTGGTACAGTGGAGCTCGTCGAAGCCGCTTGTTGATTCAGCGGATGCCTCGCGTTGGTGGTAACTAACGACAAGGGAGAGTTTTACAGAGGTGTAGCATATCACCCAGCAGCGGCTGGACATATACTAGTGTAGATATTACCAGTGGCAATAGAAGATGTAGCTAGCACAGGTGCTGGAATCTGTGATATTGCTAGTAGCTGAGCTCCAGTAGAACAATCCTTTCTTGTGGCATTATGTTTTCCTTGCTTCCTCATTGATGACGTTGGTGCAGTGGAGCTCGTCGAAGTCACTGTATGTTGATGATCGACTTCTGCAGTTCGCGGGTCCATCGTGTTGGTGGTAACTAGCGACAATGGAGAGTTTGACAGAGGTGTAGCATCAAGCCCAGCAGCGGCTGGACATATACTAGACTAAATATTATCTGCGACAATAGAATATGTTGCTGGCATGTTGAAGATAGTCCGTATTACTTGAACGTTCAGGATTGCGCAAACTCATTGGCGTGAGTTCTTCCGCGATATGCATGATCGGTAAGACTGTGCGATTGTTTCGATTTTTTGATACTTCGCTGTTATCCGCGCTTGAAGGGAATTTGGCTGAAACCGAGCGAAAGCTCATTACATGACGCAGTATCATTCATTCTAGTAGCTGGACATATACCATTCTCAGCATTACCTGGTAAAACTATCAGACCCGATGTATCCCTTGATGCATCTACTCTTATTCGTTTTCCAATACGGGAAATTTTCTACTCAACTAAAAAGTGTACACCGAGAACCACTAACCAATTTCGAATCGATCGAATCAATTTAATATATGATATTGACAAAACCTGTTGGGATCAAGCCTATTCCCCATGGTTATCCCACTTTAACGGGTCCTTCAACGATATCTAGCCAAATTGAATGTGCTCCTCGAGCTAGCAATTATCAACATTTTCATGATATTGGGAGGCGATCTGGCGTAGTGGTAACATCCATGCTTCTCACGCTAAAGGTCACGAGTTCAATTCTCACTCCCGACATTCTTCCAAAAATGGAAGTAAAAAGCGACGAACCAGCCAAATGAGTTGAAAATCACTATAATACAGATAAAAAAAAAATTTTCATGATATTCAACCGAATACATGTAAATATCAGTTTTTTACCTTGGTAATTAGACAAGTAAAGGCTCGCACCTTACCGCTTTTATCCAGTAACCTCTAAGACTGGTCGTTCTTCATAGGAAGCATTACCAACCCCACGTTGGCTTGTGGATACTCCAGTGCTGAGAATCTCACGTGCCTTGCGTGCGTAGATTGATGGTCACGTCTTTTTTTTTATATAGAGGTGAGGAACGCTCTACCAGCCTTATCTGAGAAGGGTTAACCCAGACAACGAGTGGGGATCTCACCTACAAAAACCAAGCCCTCTACTCGTTGCCTCATTCCCCCTGGGACCACATCTAGGCGACTACTTCAGGGGGCGAATGTGCTCATGCACTTCACGAATTTTCAACGCTTACTAGTCTTGATTCTTCTCTTTTTCTCAATATTGTTATTCACCATTCGTTTTTCTCTCCACTGCGCTTATGTCCATTTGGCAGGCATCCATTTACCCGTCGAGACGTGAACCGATTAGGTAGTGCCCTCCATCATGACGCGCACTCCGTCACAGCTACTCTCGTGGGGCACACACCGGTTAGATGACATCCTCCTGGACTCTCACTCCACCTCAACCTTTTATTGTTCAATACACCGGTTACTTTCCATCTACAGCAGCCGTTTACCCATCTGTAGTGTTGCGCAGATTAACTTGGAAGGAGTACAATGAAAGACGTGAAGCCTGCCTGAATGCCCAAATACGAATGCCGTTGATTGCCGCTTTGAATGTGTATGTGGTGTACAATGTGTTTTTAATAGGGGTAGTAAATCAGATCCAAGATAAGTATAGTGAGAGATAGTTAATACGGTTGAGATACTACATTCACTTTTTCCTTTTTTCATTTTATTGTTCATTAACATGACTTTGAAATGTAATCTAACTTTATCAACTAATACGTAATTTCATGTATAAACTAGATGTCACGTGTTTTTTTCGGGTCCAAACTGCAATGACCAAACAACTATCAATTTCTCAAGCTAGGTTAATAGCGAAATCGCGTCATAAATAAATAGTCAGTTTTCTCCGAATTTTGGCGTCCGAAACCACGATTTATTTCCGGCTTATCTGCATCTGATTAAGTGTCATCCGTTGACGAAGCGTGGCCCTAGTTCTTACCCCAGTCACACCAAAAACGCATTCGCTATCATTCATGGTATTCATGTGCTGCTGGTGAAACTTTTCCAGTCGCAATTCATGTTTATTTTCTTCTCTTCTAAACAACATTATATTATCGAAGGAAACAACAAATCCGTCAAATCCATTCAAACCCTGTTCCTTCGATTCCTGTAACAGTTCAAGCGCACAGTTTATACCAATCTTCAGTCGAGTATAAGGAACTTCGGTGTCTTCGAGTATTCTCAGTTTACTGCATCTATTGTCTTCAATCTCATTCACGGGAGCGCCAATTCGCAAAACTCTCATGGTCACTGCAGTGTCACTGCCGACCAATATTTTACCATTTCCCTTTACCACGTAGAAATCCGCCTCGTCGCTCATATTACCCAATTTGAGCTTTGTACTGAATGCACCAAGCAATGAAAGCGTTCGTCCTTCATAGGTTTTGAATATCATAGATGTCACACGTCGTTGGTTCGATACAATAACTTTGTTGTCTTTTAATTGTTCCCAATTTGACTGGCTCATTAGATTATATTTGCAACCCGAGTCAATAATCGCAGACACAAATACTCCACCAATCTCACACTGTACTTCATTATTTTTGTCGCAGGGAGTCACATTGAAAATGTAATCTGTTTTCTTATCAAATGAATCTCCAACAACGTGCTTTACAATATGTGAATTGCTATCTGTTCTTGGATCAGTCTTGGAAGCTCTTTCGGTACTTGGACGTTCGAATCTGCGGTAGCCATCCGATCTAATCAATTGCCTACTACGACACTTTTTAGCAAAGTGATCCCTACCATCACATTTGTTGCACATTTTCCCCTTCGCTGGACACTTGTCATCTTTAGCCAGATGCCCGAAGTAGCCACAACGATGGCATTCATACTGCCCCGATCCAGAAAACCGCTTTCTTTTGTCTGAAGATATCATCTCGACTTTGTTGATATCACTAATGTGTGATTTTATTGTGTCTCCATTGGTAAACGATTTCTCTTGCTGGATGACAGTCTCAAAAATCTTAGCCATGCTCAGAGCTTCCTCAAGACTAACATCACCTTGTTTCAATAAATCACGGTCCATTCTGTCTCTAAAGCCACAACGTTCCGCTTGAACCCTCAATCTGAGAGTAAACGCATCGATATTTTCACCAGCTTTTTGTTTCATCTGCTGGAACAAATGACGCTCGTACGTGAAATTCTCTTTCGGCAAGAAAAATACATTCAGCTTCGCTTTGGCTTCATTGAAACTGGTCATGTTTGGCGTATAATGCTCTACCTTTAGCAGCGGCCCACGCATGTTCACTTCTGGTAATTCCGGCAAAGTATCATATAACTGCTGTATACTTGGCCCGGCATAGTGAAGCAGAAGATCTTTCTTCCAGTCCTCGTCCTCTATACGACTAGCTCGTATCATCGCTTCAAAAGATCTCAGCCACTTACGCCATTCAATGCCAACGTCATCACTGTAAGAAGCATAATCAAATGCATTTAGTTGTAGTCCCATCGTTCGAATCATTTCTGCAAGTAATCGAAACAAAACAAACTTGTCTCAATGCAATTATATTATACATCCATCATTCGCAGACTAAGCATTTTCGCATGATCTTATGTCACAGTTCTTTCAAATATTACAATTTTCAATGGTCAAACAGAACATATACGTCACGCAAATTCGTGAGATACAAAATGATGCACCAGATTTCAATTTGATCTATCATATGTCCTATTCCGTTTATTCCGACTTGCATTATACCAACTGTCAGACTTAATCCAGTGTGAAACTATGGGTAACATACATTTTCGTATTAATAACGCATTTCACGCACACGTTCTTGAATCCTGATATATACTATTAAACATCTCACACTTGTTCTGTTACAGTTTCCTTTTTTTTCTTCCAATGCAATATACAAAAATTTGCTAAGAACAAAGCCATTCGCATTTAAGCGTCCGCTCATATAAGAAATTCCGTTCACTAATATAGAAAACACGTGCTCTTTGGCAGAATGGAATCAGCATTTTAAACCACGCATTTAAGCGAATGATCCATTGCAAAACTCTGCACTGCTACTTTTTCTTGCTCTTACGCAAAATAAAATCAGACTCCGCATTTAAGCGATGGATCCCTCACAAAATTCAACACTGCAGCCATTTTCCTTGCACTTTCGCAAGATGAAATCAGGCATTTTCAGCATCGCATTTAAGCAACTGATTTCTCATCTTCTTTTCGATGCGCAGATTGATCCTTGATTTCAATTTCTGCCATTTTTCGAAGTAAAATGCTTACCCATTGAACTTTCCATTTTCTTCGTCGCCAAAATGTTGTGTTACGGGAAATACGTTGTTGCGCAGATTAACTTGAAAGGAGTACAATGAAAGACGTGAAGCCTGCCTGAATGCCTAAATACAAATGCCGTTGATTGCCGCTTTGAATGTGTATGTGGTGGACAATGTGTTTTTAACAGGGGTTAGACATCAATTGAATATAGGCTACCCAAAATCAAAATCAACATGGCGTCATTTGTTTACCAACATATCTTTTACGAGCATTGAAATCGAAAAATGCGCTGCTTTATTCTAACTGCATGAGCGATTTTTATGTTTCGGTTTCACATGGAGGTGTTCACATTTAACATGGAGTTTAAAGTTAGTCACTATTCGACTATATAACCGGACCGAGTTGTAAACAACAGTAATTGATAGAACCAAAATGTCAGTGAACCGCAGCAATATTGGGTACACTGGCAATATGAGGGATTTGACGTTTTAGTCGTACCCCTGGTTTTTAATAGGTGTAGTAAATCAGATCCAAGATAAGTATAGTGAGAGGTAGTTAATACGGTTGAGATACTACACCATCGAGACGTGTACCGATTAGGAATTGCCCTCCAACTTGACACACAATCTGTCACAGCCACCCTCGCGGGATTTCTCACCGGTCGAGACGTGAACCGATTAGGAAGCGCCATCCAACTTGACGCGCGCCCGTCACAGCCACCCTCGCAGGATTTCTCAAGGATTTTTATTACGATTCGTTGGAACCATTGGATTTTTTATCTAATGGACGTAGCAACCTCCTGAGCAACATGCTTCCCGCGTTTGCACAATATGTAAAGAACATTATCGCAGCATAACTCGCTGATCGATTCTTACGAGCGGTTGGAGAAATTTGGAAAACCCACTATGAGGATGACTACCTCGATAAAAACCACCAGAGTTTTGAGAATATATTCGCTTTAAATTTTAATTTTCACATGATGCGTGAGCAGCATCGGTGGTCGTCTTCTTAAGGTGGCCGTACACTGTTTGCCCGGAGGTCAAATATTTGATATTTTTTGACAGATAAGGTTTGATTTGATATTTGTACAAACACTATTTTGTTTGCCACTCTTCAATTTTAAACAGTAGTAAACAATATCAAACACCGAACATGGAAAAAAATCAACTGAAATATCCAAGGTAACCTAACCATGTACCGACAGGTTCGAAGAACAGACTGAAAAAATATTTTAGGCATCCAATAACTGAATATTTGCTTGTCGTGTTTTGTGTAGAATATATTTGATCAGTACACGTTGACCAAATTTTATCTGTCAAAAAGAGTCAAATATTTGGCTTCGGCCAAACAGTGTATTAGCACCCTTAGAATCGAACTAGTTATTTACAAAAAGGCACATGGAATTGAGCGTTGCTCCTTCGATGACCACTTTTATTGACCACGCTTGGGAGTCTTACTTTACAATAGAATCCAGCGTTGTTTGCGATGACGCACAAATTACGTAACGCTAAAAATGCGATTTTTAGAGCTAACTATTCCCCTGCATACCCAAAATGTTTTGTTTCCAGTTCCGGGTCTCTTGTTTTAAGTTTTTCATCCAAGTGAGATTCCCCATGATCATGATGAAGTATTGAACCTGCTTATTCCCGGGAGAGAGGGGCAATACGATGTTCAACTCAGTTGGAAGCACTGCGTGCTAGAGTATCTGTAGCAACTAATATCAAGATTCGACTGATTAAAATGATAAATCGAAAATATCTGTGACCTTTTTAAAACGAGGGTTCTCGTCTGGTCCTCCATCTAGATTAATTCTGATTACTGGCTTGATTATTCCTTGAAACTGAATAATCTTGAATTCAGAAAGCTTGCACACCTTTTTAAAATTGAGCTCATGAGAAAATACGTTCGGAGAACAATACTTCCTTCCTGAATGATTCGAACGTACAATGGACCCCTGTATTGAACTGTTTCAGCATTATCGAGGTGCTCTAGGTGAGGCACGCCACGAGGCGCAATTCCATCCATTCGTCTTGATCCATTGTACAAGTCAATGGACAACAACAATGGATGTGGCAATTGTTAGTACTTGCGCATTTTTTTTTTCAAACATCGAAAAAACTTTTTGAGAACTCGCTAATTGGAATCCTCGTACGCTCGTAAGAATAACGAATCATTGTTAGATTCATGTATGAATCAGTATATTCGATTTTTGATACATTGGCTTCGATACTAAAATGCAACAAATAAACATCACAAACAATTTAAAGTAATTTATTATGATAATATTAAAGACAAAATGGTTTGTTTCCTTATCGTACATAATTAGGTGTATAATTTACACACAGTGCAGTTGCGCCTAATTTTCATCGTCCTCTATTTTTGGCGCCAGATAATAGCGGATGTGGCCGAGATCTGGAATTTTATACTCTACTACTAAGGGGACATCAGCTGACATAGACAGCTGTACTTGATTGGACAAAGGTGTGGCCTTGGTGAACGAATTCAAGTACCGGCAGGCGAATGTTAGCGTTACTGGTTCTTGCATCTCAATGATAACAGCTTCTTCCTCTTTTTCCACCGACGAAGTGTGAGCCAGTTTCACATTAGCTGATCCAGCGTCTCCAGAGGCAGAGAACTTCACACCTATTTGATGATACAATTGTAGTAACAGTTCCAAAAGTAACACATCATCAATTATTTACCTTCTTTAGTGCAAGAGATGACAACGGATTCTCCAAACTGGGACAGATCTCGACAAATGCGGGCAAATTCAACCGATGGCATACGAACGAGACAAGCATAATCCGTTTCTGGAATGCCCAAATGTTCCTGGTCCAAGTTCATCAATTTCATCTCATAATCCGACACCTTCTCTTGATTTTGGGATTCAAACATGAACGTTACCGTATCCGCATTGTCTTGGGCTTTCATAGTGACTGTATCGTCATTATTGGCACATTTCATGATCTTCGACATGTTGGCCAAATTCATACCCATAGATAAGTTACGGTCGCACCGGTATTTGTCGAATCCATTAGCTCGAAGGGACAGAGATACCAATGAAACGTGAGAATTGTCCATAGCCTGCAGTTGAATGCCAGAATCGCTGCAGTCGAAAGTGGCTTCATTCAGCAGATCCTTGATGGCCTCCAGGACCTTTTTGAAGGTGGTGCTAGCAATCAATCGTGCCTCAAACATTTTCGATCCTAAAAATCACAATGTGTTAAATTACATTGCTTGCCACAGTAAACAATATGTGCTACCTACAATTATTATTGAACAAAGCCTACAAAGCGAATTACAACGTCAACTGCTGAGGAAATCACAAATACAGGTCTTTACTTGAATGAAACTCGATATGAAATGAATGAAATCCGGAATTTTGTGGGAAACGATGGGTGATGCGACGCAAAAATACGCGCGAAGTCAACAGATGGGAGCCGATGTCAAAGCTGATGTACATTGCGCGGTTGCAGGGATGCCAAGTGTTTTTTTCTCAACTTATTCTTATAAGCGCCTGAACCAAAATGTTAAATGTTATGAACAATGTTTGATAAATCATACAATGTTCGCTCTAGTTTATATTGTAGATTATGCATATATGTATAATATACTACAGTAAAATTCGCAGTTGTTAAAGTAAACATATATGTACATATGGATATTTTGTGAATAATAGGGAGATGTAAATTTGTGACAGTGGGGAAGTACGAGTAGTAACTAAATGCAGGGGATAGTAACTTCAAGCAAAAAAGTGGGACCAATTCGAGATTGCTTTTATGTAAACAGTGAACTTTTTTTACACTCTAAAGCGGACCTTACACGGTCAACTTTATTGACAATATGATGACATTTGAGAGCATAATGACAGCTGAACATGGCCGAAATTAGTATTCTATGTGAATGCAAATTACTTTTTTTCTGCAAGTGGTGAGAAGTCCCATACGAAAATTATGTCTGAAATTGACGTTATATTATAATAATACATTTTAGTAGGAATATCTGAAAATTCAGGGGAAATAGGTTAAGTTAAGGTTAGGACTACGCGCTTCAACTAATTAAATAATACCAAGTAGATATTTTCATTCAAATCTTACCAATTGAAAATTGCCTTTTAGCCTTCTAATCTGATAGAGAATAGTTTGGATCCCAAACTCAAATGTCGCCACTAGCCATCGCGGATATTTTCGTTGTCTCGGGTTGAGGGCGATATTGACCGTGTAAGGTGGAAAAATATTGATTGAGGTTAGATCAGATGTTGAAAGCCTAGCTGTCACGATATTGAAGACACTTATTGTCAATCCGGTTGATCGTGTAAGGTGCCCATAAAAATTGCACCGACTTGCACTGCCAACTGAATGATATTGTCAATTGAGGAGGCGATCTGGCGTAGTGGTAACATCCATGCCTCTCACGCTAAAGGTCACGAGTTCAATTCTCATTCCCGACATTCTTACTAAAATGGAAGTAAAAGTGACGAACCAGCCAAATGAGTTGAAAATCACTATAATACAGATAAAAAAAAAAAATATTGTCAATTTGTGCGAGATGCCTCAAAACAGCTGGGAATAAATATTGTATATATACAGTAAGTTACATTTAATGCGACGTTTAGATAATTGGACAGACCTGTAATGTGACACGTTTAATTGGACATTTTTGTAAACATCGAGTTCGGGGCCCAAATTATGGCACCACATTAAAGTTGCCACCAGACGTCCACTCACATCGCCATATTCAACTACAGGCCAAAATCGCTTCCAAAGCGACACTGAGTTGTGCCTCGGCATGTAGTATTAAATTTAAATTACTGTATTATATTGTTATTTATGTTCGCATCATAAGCAACGAACACACATTTATTTTCCACTTTCAACAGTATTCCCGATGATTGGATGGATGAATATACGACTTATACATGTCTCTAGTACGACTATTGTCATGCGTATATACGATTTACTACAGAGTACCAAAAAAACCAATAGCGGAAAACGTTCTTGATAATTATAATAATTATTATAAATTTTTGTAAGTACATGTATGTTTGGAATATTACGTTAAAAATTATTTTCAAGTCCGAATATTTCCGGTTTCAAGAGAAATGAAAGTTAAAATTGCTATTTTTTATTTTTAATTTTAATAACAAAAAAATATCTGTTTGCCGGTCTTTTGCGTTCTGATATACATAGTGACAAAAATAAATTAGTTCAAATTCGTCATTCAATTGCACTTAACTCAAAACTGTAAACATGAGATTATGAACTTGACAAACCAAGCTGCCAAGTATGCCAACCCAGCAAACATTAAATCGAATAACTATAGTATGTAGAGCATCGAATATCTGATATTTTGGGTGGTATATGATGCGCCCAAATAGAATATACAGTAAGTTACCTCTAATCCTCGACATACCGAGGCACTACTCAGTGTCGCATTAGACGTGATTGGCCTGTAATTGGACATTCACGATGATAGTGGTACAATGTCGACGTCTGGTGGCGACTTTCAATCTGGGGCCATACTTTGGATCCCAAACTACATGTTTACAAAAATATCCAATTAGAGATGAAAATGTACAATTATCCCATTACAGGTCTGTACAATAACCTAAATGACGAATTAGAGGTAACTTACTGTACATCCAAGGTTATTGGGCAATACCTAATACCATAATAAGTCTGTGGCCATACGAATATACGATTCATCACTGCCATAAAAAAATGTTGGAAAATATTAAAGTAAAATGTTCAGTCCGGGGAATCACCATTTTTGTATGTATATAAAACTTTTATAAACATTTATGTTTGTGCAAATAGGAATTAATCAATTGATTTTTAGGGATATAAATGTTTGATATGAGTGGTGGCGACGGTTATGAAATTGCTCCGATTGGATTTGAACTCCGGTTGTTTGGATTATCAAGCCGCAGCTATCTCGTACGGCTATCTGAAGTATGATTTTAGGGTAATTAAAGCTCTTACATATGATACGAAAGTGTTGCAATCGAATACGTCATACGTCATTGTTTATTTTGCTTTAGTGGAAATATCGCAAAATTTATATAGAAATGGTCAAATAAAGTTCAGTACTACATGTTTCATGTAATCAAATAACATGAAGTAAAAAAATTTCATTCATATTTTAACAATTTAAAACCGCCATCGGGCCTGCCCAGCAAACATTAAATCGTAAAAAAATGGAGGGGTTGTATCCAAGACACGACCGCTTAGAACGTAGGACTACGCAATCTTTTTTCTTTTGAAATTTGATGGTTAACGTTTAGAATATTTGCAACTACGTCGAAATTTCATAAAAAGGTTTAATGGCTTGCGTAGTTTTGTAGAATCATTTCGAGAAGCAACGATCCTTTTTTGCCTTTGCGGGAACAATGCACTAATTGCTCATATGTCGCAATTTGTTTCTTTATATCAATGGACGCATTGCACTGAATATTAACGAGAGGCATCTTCTGTGCATCGCCATCAAAGACGAATGAACTCTCTGAGTTTCAAGTCTCTATAATTCAAAAGAAGAATAAGAAGAAGAAGTGCATCGCCATTTAATAAACATTAAACACGCGTCTAACAGATGGACACAGTTGCAATGCTAAAAATGAAACATCGCGAGAATTACCGTTTATGAAAAATCGTTTCTCGACTCTCGGTCAAAACCGCCAACAAAGCTAGGAGGACAGAACCGATGCGCACGAGACCAAATACGAATGGCAACTAAAAGTATCGAAGGTGTGCATTTCACATGTACAAGAAATGAACAAGTTCTATGTTTCGCGCAACGAAAACAAGCAACACACACAAAACCAAACACTGATGTTTAGAAGCGACCTATAATCTTTTGCACTATTCCCTTTTTTCGCCTGCTTTGCCATGACTCGGATGGTTGTGTTAATTGCAATGCCAGATGTACTTCAAGTGAAATATTCGCTAGCGTTCACAGCTCGAGGGAAACATAAAACACAAAACGAGCAGAATAAGCGACCTTTGTTGTTTCGGGCACAGAAAGATTCTCCAGATTTTCTTCAGAGGAGATGCAATACTTATACGCTAGCGACAGCTTACTATGCAAGGGTGGAGTTTACTTCGCAAATATTCTCTTTTCGCTATCCCCCTTCGTTGTTTCTATTCTAGCGGCTGCATAAGTTACCCGTTATTGACAGCTCTGTTCGGGAAAGCACACAAATGGACAGAACAAATGTATGGGAAAATTGGAATGCTTCCAATTTTCATCAATTTAAACCATATACAGACTATGGGATTGTAATGTATAGCATATCAAACAAATCTTAGAAAATTTCCAATTCGATTGGTATGCAAATCGTTTAAATCCGTTCGTAGCCAAAATAGTTATTAACGTTAACTTTATTTCATAAAAACAAGACCTGTTTTCTGATTTGGCACCCTTAATGTAAGACATAGTCCTACGTCAAAAATATAAAATTGGAGGCGATATAGTTACATCCAAGACACATTACTTGTATGATGTGTATAACTGGCATATGTATATGAAATTGGAGGCCATAGACATGTATATGGGGTATATGATGTAATATAAACGATAATTATACGATTTATTTTTTTCTAGAATGTATGTATATCGCCTCCACGTTTGCATGTATGGGCTGGCCAGGTGCATCATATACTTGCAATTTATATTAATCATACTCGTATGTTTGTGAATATAATCCTCAAAATTAAATTACATTATACTAAACCTTCCTTTCAAACAACTTATACAGTAACCAAATCACGCAATTAACATCAAGAATTGCTGGGAATCTCTTATCAATATTTGTTCAAATTTAAAAATGTGCTTAACTCCAGTTTTGTTGACAATTTCTATGCATTCAATTAAATCGTGCGATAAATCATATATAAACATAAACATTCCCACCTTTCATCCTTCATTAAATATCTCGTAGTAGAAAACTGTCAGTATGCATACACTCTCCTACGAAACATAGTGGAAAAAAATATATTCGTCGATGTAAACAAGCGGTGAAAAAGGAGACACTTTTCGACGAGTGATTTGTATGAAGTTCCACTGCCGTGGTAAATGGTACTACGGAAACTGTCTCGATAAATTAATTTTATTTCTGACCAGGGAGGCAAATATTCCCAACAGTGGTGTCGAGTGAAGCTTTCGCAACCGCCGCCAGAAAAGTAGAAACATTAGCACCCAGGGCGGAAGAGTCAATTTACACCTCCACCCTCCCGCCTGAAAAGGAATCAACCATATTTATCCAATATAAATTCGGTAAACTCTGCACCCCTAAAACCGTGCATCCAGGCGCGATCCGCCCCCTTCGCACCCCCAGTCGACGCCACTGATTCCTAACGATATGATATTTTACACGTTTTACATCTTTCGGTAAATGTCATTTTCACGAAAATCTTCAATGAATGAAGATATGTCAACGAATGAGGACATGTGTACAAATCTGGCATCCTTGTTTTCTGATAACACAAAAATAGAGCTGTGCTAACTATATGTTCCAACCCTCTGGCATGCGGCCATCCTTGCGTATTCATTTGAAATTTTTCAATGATTCAATGATTATCCGAATTTAGTTGATCGCAATTCGCAATTCAATTACAAAAATGTGTATCATATTTTATGGAGGGTGTTATATGGAAGGAAGAGGAATAGACACAATGACTTTAATCAAGTATCGACTTTTATCAGTATGGAAGTTCTGAAGTCAATGGTACAATCTTTAGATACAGTCAATCGCAAAATTGAGTGTACAAGTGCTACTTGACGATACTTTCCATTTATTTGGTATAAAATATTTTGAATACATTGATTCTTTTGATGCATATTAATTACTCACACATTTGACATGCTGTACGTCCAATAAAATTCCGCGAAAAGTTTTCTGCTAATTATTTATTTCTAAAAATTGAAAACAACCTCTATTCTAGGCATCGCAAAATTGAGTGTACACCTTAAATTTCTCCCAACAAATTAGCCTTGTAAGATATTTACGAATTAGCGTCCTTTTTTTTTATTAGTGATTGGTGTCAACACTTAGGCCGAGGACATAGTGAATGCGACGCGATGTAGACGTGGGCGCGGCCTCGTTTGCGGTAAAGCTCTTTCATTCACGAATGCAAACCGCCCGGACTAGACATAGTAAACGCGATGCGATGCGGATTTCAATGCGGAGAAACTGTTTGTGGAGTGTTTTGTCGCGAGTGAACGCAAATGATTGTTGCCAGATGTTTTTCATAAATATCTTCACAATTGAACTTGTCGAACGAAAAAAAGAATTGGGTTGTTGCATTATTATTATCGTTTTGTTCGATGAATCATACAACTTTATTCTAATTCACATAATGCATATAATGAAAACCACTTTTGGTGTTTTTTATATTTTAAAATGAGGACATGTTATCATATCTGGCATCCTTGTGCTGGGTTGTTTACATGTAGAATGGAGTGGAATGAAATATAAAAAAACAGGAAGTGGGTTATATCTATGGTATAACCGCAAGGGTGACGTAGGACTATCGTTGATTAAGATATCATTTGTTTGAAGTTGAATCTCAATCCATTCTGAATGAATGAATAAATGAATATTTGGGGGACTTCGAAAACGAGAGCGTAACGTTGGAGGCACAAGGTTTTATGCATCCACTATAGGATACGAAAAACCTTGTTCTGAAGAATAATCTTCAGAAGCTAACCTGCTAACTGTACTTGATTGACAAATCACAAACCCAAATGTATTATATGGACATTTTATGGATAGAAAACATTAAAATAAACTCTTCCGCTTGAATGTAATTTTCAATTCCAAGGGGAACTGGCAGATTATTTTCCAGCAACCATTAGATATTTCCACATTTTCCTCGATACTGGAAGCCCACCAGTGGTTAATGCTAATTCGATAACCATCTGTTAATAGCACTTGATTGAAACATATTTGGTCACAGTGTTACATGGATAGAAAACATACAAATAAACTCTTTCACATGAATGTATTTTTAAATTCCCAGAGGAACTGGCAGATTATTTTCCGGATCTTTCTCGATGCTAAATGGCATCCAAACGGAAAGAATTCCGTGCTTGTATGTGTGTGTGTAGCGGCTGCTTCGATGGTCACCTTCTCTTCTCCTGAAGGATCGGCTTCTCTGTACTCCCTCACAGTTTCAAACAAACTGCTTGCGTTTCAGGGCAGATCTCGATCCTTCGCCGTCCAGCACCCTCAGCAACGATGGTAAGGTTAGGTATTGTATTATAGAGACTTTAAACTTTTGCAGTTCATTCGTCTCTTGCCTTGAGAAAGGCACTCGATCCCTCGCCGTCCAGCTCGTCCAGCAACGATGTTGTCCAGTCGGTGTCCACACAAAGAATGATGTCAGCAACGATGTTGTCTTGTCGATGTCCTCACGAAAAATGAATGCATCTCACCACCAGAATATCGCTTAAGTATGCTTTTTGTGCGTGATTGAATCGAGAGAAGGCGTGGTTTACGATGGCAATTTGGAAGGCAAACTAGATGGGAATGAACTCTCTGAGCTCGGAACTTTCGGCGACTGAGCAATAATCGATTGCGGGCGCATACAATATTGGATACGGAAATATCCTACTGATGAGGAAGAATAATCTTCAGAAGCTATCCTGTTAATTGCGATTGATTGAAAAATCACAAAACCAAATGTATTTGGTCACAGTGTTACATGGATAGAAAACATTCGAATAAACTCTTTCACATGAATGTATTTTTAAATTCCCAGAGGAACTGGCAGATTATTTTCAGTAACGATTAGATATTTCCACATTTTCCACCAGTGGTTAATACTAATTCGATAACCACCTGTTAATAGCACTTGATTGAAACATATTTGGTCACAGTGTTAAATGGATAGAAAACATTCAAATAAACTCTTTCACATGAATGTATTTTCAAATTCCCAGAGGAACTGGCAGATTATTTTCCAGCAATGATTAGATCTTTCCGGAACTTTCTCGATGCTGAATGGCATCCAAACGGAAAGAATTCTGCGCGTGTATGTGTGTGTAGCGATGTCATCCCGGGGAACCGTTTGTGGCATCACTCTCCTGATGGATTCCCTTCTGGGCTAGGGTGCACAAACAGGCTCTTGGTGACACCGTTCATCCGCGCTTTCATGATAAACGAAGAGCTTCACCACAACAGCGACAACATGCTCTAATCGCTGTTCAATTAGAACTGAGTAGATTTCCGAGCGGCGCTCGCTTATATACCGATTGGTGATTTCAATAGCCTGTTTTGAAAGCAATTTTAAGACTATTGAAACAAGTTTTTGGATCAAAAAGTAACAAGTATAGAACGCGTAGACATTTTATCTTTCGAATGAAGTGTTTATCATACCATTTCGTTCAGTTGTTTAGGAGCTATTAACGCTCAAAATCTCGGTCTCCGGCCTAACGCTTTCGTTTTCGAAACTTTGATTTTACACCCCGGTATAGAAATGAAAGACGTAGTCCTACGTCAAAACGCGCGATCTAAAACGATCAGTATGTCATAACACGCGATGAGCTCCAATAAATCGCTTCGCATCGAATCGCACCGCACCGCGTTTACTATGTCCTCGGCCTTAACCATTGATTGGGCAGTGTTGGTTTTTGTTTTTTTTTAAATTGATGTTTGAATTTTTATTTACCAAAATGGCAAGTTAGATGAAAGAAATAGACATGTATAATGAGAATAAGTATGAATTGTCGTTCCCTGAATGTTTATTCTTCAAACATTTCTTGATTCCCTTCCATAGATACTCAATAGTGTTCAAATCCGGTGATTGCGGAAGGGTTTTGAGTTGATTGGGACATTATAGAGTGGACGCTCCAGCACGATGAGATTAGTTCGCCTCGGGTCATTGTCCTGTTGAAAGTAGTAATCACGAAAAAGACCCAATTTCTGCACGAGACTCTGAAGGTTACGTTTCAGGATGTGCAATGAAACCATCTTGTCCATCCCCGAATCGATAAACCTCATGGTTCCGGTTCCAGTAACCGCCAACGTACCATACATCATCTGACTGCCGCCGCCATGTTTTACTGTGGGACCAAATGAACTTAAAATTGCCTGTATAATCAGCATACGCGTACAACAGGATAATGACCCGAAGCAAACTGATCCCATCGTTCGGGAGTGTCTACTCTATAATGTCCCAATCAACTCAAAACACCTCCGCAATCACCGAATTTGAATACTATTGATTATTGGTTGAAATATGTGTAATATTTTTATGGGACCCCCTCTCCGATCCAGAGGAGGGAGGGGTGTCATACCATTATAGAAACATTTCTCATACCCAAAAGCCTCACATCCCAAATTGTGCTTGATTAGTTCCCGAGTTATGCAGTAGTTTGTGTTTCGTTTGTATGGCAGCCCCCTTAGAGAGGGAGAGGAGTGTATTCACCATAGAAATATTTATTGCATCCTAAAACCTCCACATGACAAATTTGGTTTCGTTTGCTTGATTAATTCTCGAGTAATTCAGAAATTTGTGTTTCGTTTGCATGGCAGCAGAGAGGGGGGGGGGGGGGGGGGGTTGGAGAGTCTAACCATCGTAGACACATGTATTGCACCCTAAAATTTCAATATGCCTAATTTGGTTTCATTTGCTTGAATAATTCTCGTGTAATGCCCCCCTAAGAAAGGGGGAAGAGTATCTAACCACCGTAAAACATTTATTGCGCCCTAAAACCTCCACATGCCAAATTTGGTTTCATTTTCTTGATTAATTCTCGAGTAATACAGAAATTTCCAAATTTCTACCATAGAAACATTTATTGCACCCTAGAACCTCAATATGCCTAATTTGGTTTCATTTGCTTGAATAATTCTCGAGTAATGCAGAAATTTGTGTTTCATTTGTATGGCAGCCCCCCTCTCAGAGGGGTTGGGGGGGGGTATGTAGAGTCTAACCACCATGGAAACATTTATTGCACCCTAAAACCTCAATATGCCTAATTTGGTTTCATTTGCTTGATTAATTCCCGAGTAATGTAGAAGTTTGTGTTTCATTTGTATGGCAGCCCTCCCTTAGAGAGGGGGAGGCGTCTCAAACTATCACGAAAACCTTTCCCGGCCCCAAAAACCCCTACATACCAATTTTCATGTTTTTTTTTTATCCAAAATATATATATATTTTTTTATTAAGGCTCATATGGCGTCAGCTTAACGGAGCCGGGAGTTCAATATTTTGACAATGTTTGCTTACAACTATGTTAGTAATATGTAACCGATTACTCGCGGTTGGCTCGAGGCTAGTATTACAAGTGTTCTCATAATTGGAATGTTGCAGTCTTCAGTGCTCTGTACGTGTGCCCGACATGGGATACTTCCTATTGGGATGCAGCTGACCGTTAATCTGCAACGCTCCCCTAGTCTGCATCCCATATTTAGCGTGGTGCGTCTTTCTCGACTCGAGGAATCCAGGATAGAATGATCACTAGCCGGCGCAATCATCAGCTCGTGTAGAGTTGTCATGAGCGGTACAACCTTTGGCTCTTGTAGAATCATCAGTGGACTGCACAACCTTCGGCCCGTGTATCTGTAAAGAGTTTGTGTATGTATTGCCGCGACTAAGTAAAAGTTTATAGATCGGATAGGAGGGATATGAAACAGAGACACAACGAAGGAAACATCATTAAACGTTGACATCGGCGTTTCTGAGGAACAGGTATAGATGAAGCAGAAGATCAGGATCACGGCTACCTAAGATATCCCGGACGGGGATATCCGATTGTCTGCCTTGTGCCCTCAATGCTCTGGAGAGCTGAGAGCGGGCAGCATGGAACCGGATACACGACCAAACAACATGCTCGATGTCGTGGTAGCCATCGCCACAATCACATAGATTGCTTGCTGCGAGCCCAATGCGATAAAGATGCGCGTTTAGGTTGTAGTGATTGGACATAAGCCGAGATATCACGCGAATGAAATCACGACCTACATTCAATCCCTTGAACCATGCACTCGTCGAGACCTTAGGGATAATCGTGTGTAACCAACGACCGAACTCATCTTCACTCCACATGCGCTGCCAACTTACGAGCGTGTGCTGACGAGGAATGTGGAAAAAATCATTATAAGTAATTTGCCTTTCAAAAAGTGAAGCGCCCACCTTAGATAGCTGAAGCGCCCACCTTAGATAGCGAGTCCGCTTTCTCATTCCCCGGAATCGAGCAATGAGAGGGAACCCATGCTAAGGTAATCTTGAATAATTTTTCCACCAAAACACTCAATAGATGTCTTATTCTCGTTAGGAAATAAGATGAGCGTTTATCAACTTTCATTGAGCGGATTGCCTCTATTGAGCTGAGACTGTCTAAAAAAATAAAATAATGGTCGATGGGCAATGTTTCAATGATCCCTAGTGCGTAGTATATCGCACCCAGTTCAGCGACATACACGGAACAAGGATCTTTGAGTTTGAAAGAGGCACTAGAATTTTCATTAAAGTTGCCGAAGCCAGTGGACCCGTTTATGTATGAACCGTCAGTAAAGAACATTTTATCAGATCTAACTTTCCCATATTCTGCCGAAAATATCGGCGGAATAGAATCGGAGCGTAGGTGATCTGGGATTCCATGGATTTTTTGTCGCATGGACAGATCAAAAATGACAGAAGAATTGCAAAAGTATGGGAAGCAAACTTGGTTGGAGATGCCTGGTGAAGGGTGCACGTCGTGGGTAAGGTACTCATGGTATAAAGACATAAAACTTGAGTAGATTTTCGAAGTTATCGATCACCAATGGATTCATGATCTTGCAACGGATGAGAAATCTGTAGGATAATTCTGTGAACCGAAGAGTAAGTGGGGTTACTCCTGCCAAGACTTCGAGACTCATCGTATGTGTCGAATGTAAACACCCCATGGCTATACGCAAGCAACGATATTGTATCCTCTCCAGCTTGAGAATATGAATCCTGGCAGCTGATCGGAAGCAAAAACTGCCATATTCCAACACTGATAATATCGTTGTTTTGTGCAACTTAATGAGGATCAATCCTGGATGGGCACCCCACCATGTTCCGGTAATTGTTTGGAGAAAATTGATTCTTTGCTGGCATTTCTGTTTCAGATACGCAATGTGTCTGTGTACATGTACATGTGTACATTTAGAATCAAAATATACACAAAGGTATTTGAAAAACTTAGAGTGCATAATCGTTTTGCCGGATAGGTGAAGCTGGAATTGGGCGGGTTCGTGCTTCCTAGAAAAAACGACCATTTCAGTTTTCTCCGTAGAGAATTCGATACCCAGCTTAAGGGCCCACGTGAACAGATTGTTCAGGGTATCTTGCAACGACTTTTGCAGACGGGATTAGTACCCGTGATGGAAATGACTCCATCGTCTGCAAGTTGTCTCAGCGTGCAGTCTCTAGTTAGACAATCATCCATATCATTGACGTAAATACTGTACAAGAGGGGGCTTAAGCAGGAGCCTTGTGGTAGGTCCATAAAACTGTAACGAGAAGATTTCGAGCTGCCATGAGAGAAAATCATGTGCTTTTCTGACAGTAAATTGTACAGGAAATCCCCAGCTTGTACAATTTTCATGTTGATCGGTTCAGTAGTTTCCGAGTCCATAAAAATCAGACAGACAGACAGACAGAAATATATACTTAGTTTTGCGATTGACTGTATGTTCATGTATACTAAAACCAAGGCGCTTGTATAAATGTATAACAGGTGAAGCAACTTCAATAAGAAGGGGATTACGGTTTGAGGAGCGAGGGTTGTTTGTTTTGTTTTGTTATTGCTAGAATACGCCATGTTTGCATTTTCAAATGCGAGAGTAGTGGATGTAATGGATGAGAATGAAATTCTACAAAATCATCCCTTCTTTTTCACGTAAATCCGCGAAAGCCGAACGGCAGCGTTCGAATAAGCGTCGTAGCAGTCGTTCTGATGTTTTTCCTGATCTTCCAACCGGGTAGAGATTTTCACCAGATCTGTTTGTAAATAATACCAATAATTCCAATATGGCTGAAAGTACATTTCATATGATTGTTTCACCTGGTTTTATAAAGGCGCCTTGACTAAAACAAAGTTTCACAAGCTTCGTTGTGTTTATATCCTAGCATCATCAGTATTTTTCCTACAAACAAAACGCAGTAGATTTTCAGCTGCAGAGCGATAACGACCTACTGACCAGAGATGCCAGGTGATTTTTTCAAATTTCTTCACACGGTACGAAAAAAAAAGTCTTCAAATGTCTTCACAATCATATCGAAGGAAACTAAAATTCATAACTTACTCTTGAACAAAGTTTGATAGTTTATTCAATGTTTATTCTAATTGGCATTGTTATATAGTGCATTTCATTAAACTCACCTTGAGGTTCTGAAGTTTATTTCAATAAATGTGAACAATGTCCGCAACTGCGAATAATATACCGTTAATTGTGTGAATATCGCCCAGTTCTTCCAAAAACCCGGAATAGTCATAACTCAATTTGTTTATTTCGGGTTTGAAGTTTTTATTGTAAATCAAACTTAAACAAAAAACTCAAACTTAAACTTAAACGAAACTAAAAAACATAAAATATGTCACCCTCTAAACTCGAGTAAACCGCGAGTAATCGGTTTTCCACCTTACTAACCATAGTGTTAGGAAAATTGTATATGTATAGTTTTAAAAAATATAATTAAGAATTCGGCTCCTTTAAACTAATGTAACTGAGCCTGTAAAAATAAACGATTTATAAAAAAAAATAAAAAACTTAAAACTAATTATTGAAACAGGATGTAATCGGAAAACCTTCGATTTGTGAAGTGGTCGTTTGAAAGATGTAGGTAAATCTATTGTATAGTATAGGCCCAAAATATTGAAAATACAATGTCGCAATCATTCGATTTTTTGAGTGCGTATGAATAAATATCCGCAAATGAAGCGAGTGAATGACCCCGAGACAAAAGTCCCTGTTGATTACTTACAAAAAATATAGGGGGTTGTATCCAAGACACGGCCGCTTAGAACGTAGGACTACGCATTCGTTTCTTTTAATTCGCTTGTTTATTATTTCGAATATTATTCATAATGCAAAAAAAAATCATAAATCACTCTTTATTAAAATAGTTCCGACGAGCTTAAAAAGGGTAAATCCATAACCCTTAAAGCCGGGTTCAGACGGTGCGAGCAAGCATACGAGTCGGTCTAGTCAGTTACTGCAGTGCAGCTACTCACACCGTGTGAACACATCATGCCAGTTATTGTCATGTGTGATCCGGCGTGCGAGCTACTTCAAAGTTTTTTGAATTTACTCGCACTCGCATGCTTCAAAACGTCAAAAACAGAATTTAGCGTTCGAATCAGGGATGCCAAATGTAAAGAAATGTCTCTATTTTTAAGATATTTGAAAATATGCGAAGATATTTATAGACTTGAAAATTATTGGAAAAACAAATAAAACCCTCATAGTTTCTTAACGAAATCATTGTTATTCTGTTTTGCACGCTGGCGGGGCACGCTTTCTTTTTGAGATAGTTTTCTGGAGAATGTCTAATATAGAATCATTATCAGGCACAATTTTCATTCAAAATTCACTCACAACTTGCGAAAAAAAGTAAGGTTCTAAGAAACAGAATACATATTCGATTTAAAAAAGTACATTTTCATTCATTATTTTAATTTTTGACGCGTGTGAATAAAATTTTAAAAAGTCTTCTAGACTATCATTTAAAGCATCACATACTTCCGGAATTATCTTAGCTATGGATGCTTTCGAGATTCTAAAAAATATCGACAACAATCTGAACAATATTCCAGAAGAAAGGCATATCAATGTCATTTATATTATCACTCTTGCAGGTACAGCATCCTTCATGAGTGTATCTTGGCGTTGTATTTGTGGAGCAATTAAATTCAACAGTTTTTCCACTTGTTCAGGTGTTATTCTCAACACTGCTCTGTAATCTCTATAAAATTGTGTAATGATACATTCAACTGAAAACCTAAGATGAAAACTACCAATAAAGAAGTCGATTTCGGACCAATCATTTGACAAATTCGGACCTGATTGCTGTTTCTGACTATTTGATGGACATTTGAAAAATCGCCTGGCATCCCAGGTAAACCCGTGCCGTAGTATCTAGTTTCTCGCCAGCAGCTCACACTATGTGAACGGACAAGGCGAGTCAACCAATTGTCAAGCGAGTCCACCGGGTCAGTAGCTGCTCATTGTCAAGTCAGCTACTAGCAACGTATAAATGGGCCTTAAGGCCCATTTATACGTTGCTAGTAGCTGACTTGACAGTGAGTAGCTACTGGGCCAGTGAACTCGCTTGATAATTAGTTGACTCGCCTTGTCCGTTCACACAGTGTGAGCTGCTGACAAGAAACTAGATACTACAGCGTTGGCTTACTAGGGATGCCAGATGATTGATCCGAAATCGACTTCTCGATTGGCAGTTTTCGTCTCAGGTTTTCAGTTGAATTTATCATTACACAATTTTATCGCGAAATACATGCTGACCGTGTATAAAAATACTTTGTGCTGAATTTTTTCGAACTGAAGGTACTATCCGAAAAAGGAGAAAGGCAATAGGATTTGGGCCAGGAATTGGATGCAAGAAAAAAGAGCAAATCATATAATATTGAAGGAACTCTACGATGATGATCCTCTAGAGTACAGAGCAGTGTTGAGAAAAACACCTGAATAAGGAACAAGGATTTCATTGGTCCAAAAATACAACGCCCAGATACACTTATGAGGGATACTATACCGGCAAGAGTGAAATTAAAAAACTACATTTATGTGCCTTTCTTCTGGAGTATCGTTCAGTTTGTTGTCGATATTTTCTAGAATCTCGAATGCATCCATAGTTCAGATAATTCCGGAAGTATGTGATGCTATAAATGGCGATCTAAAAGACTTTTTTATTTTTTTTTGTTTCGCCTTGCCAGCAGCTTCGTGTACCAATTTGTGAAATGATTATGATAGTAGATTTGCAGGTGGAATAAATACGCGTCAAAAATTAAAATAATGAACGAAAATGGACTTTTTTAAATCGCATATGTATTCTGTTTCTTAGAACAATACTTTTTTGCAAGTTGAGAGGGAATTTTGAATGAAAATTGTGCCTGATAATGATTCTATATTAGAGATTCTCAAAAAAACTATCTCAAAAAGTAAGCGTGCCCCACCAGCGTGCAAAACAAAATAACAACGATTTCGTTTAGAAATAATGAGGGTTTTATTTGTTTTCCCAATAATTTTTCAAGTCTATAAATATGTTCGCATATTTTCAAATATCTCAAAATAGACGCATTTCTTTGCGTTTGGCATCCCTGATTCGAACGCTAAATTCTATTTTTGACGTTTCGATGGATGCGAGTGCGAGTAAAGGCCCATTTATACGTTGCTAGTAGCTGACTTGACAATGAGCAGCTACTGACCCGGTGGACTCGCTTGACAATTGGTTGACTCGCCTTGTCCGTTCACATAGTGTGAGCTGCTGGCGAGAAACTAGATACTACGGCACGGGTTTACCTGGGATGCCAGGCGATTTTTCAAATGTCCATCAAATAGTCAGAAACAGCAATCAGGTCCGAATTTGTCAAATGATTGGTCCGAAATCGACTTCTTTATTGGTAGTTTTCATCTTAGGTTTTCAGTTGAATGTATCATTACACAATTTTATAGAGATTACAGAGCAGTGTTGAGAATAACACCTGAACAAGTGGAAAAACTGTTGAATTTAATTGCTCCACAAATACAACGCCAAGATACACTCATGAAGGATGCTGTACCTGCAAGAGTGATAATATAAATGACATTGATATGCCTTTCTTCTGGAATATTGTTCAGATTGTTGTCGATATTTTTTAGAATCTCGAAAGCATCCATAGCTAAGATAATTCCGGAAGTATGTGATGCTTTAAATGATAGTCTAGAAGACTTTTTAAAATTTTATTCACACGCGTCAAAAATTAAAATAATGAATGAAAATGTACTTTTTTAAATCGAATATGTATTCTGTTTCTTAGAACCTTACTTTTTTTCGCAAGTTGTGAGTGAATTTTGAATGAAAATTGTGCCTGATAATGATTCTATATTAGACATTCTCCAGAAAACTATCTCAAAAAGAAAGCGTGCCCCGCCAGCGTGCAAAACAGAATAACAATGATTTCGTTAAGAAACTATGAGGGTTTTATTTGTTTTTCCAATAATTTTCAAGTCTATAAATATCTTCGCATATTTTCAAATATCTTAAAAATAGAGACATTTCTTTACATTTGGCATCCCTGATTCGAACGCTAAATTCTGTTTTTGACGTTTTGAAGCATGCGAGTGCGAGTAAATTCAAAAAACTTTGAAGTAGCTCGCACGCCGGATCACACATGACAATAACTGGCATGATGTGTTCACACGGTGTGAGTAGCTGCACTGCAGTAACTGACTAGACCGACTCGTATGCTTGCTCGCACCGTCTGAACCCGGCTTAAATTCAAAAAACTTTGGAGTAGCTCGCACGCCGGATTACACATGACATTAACTGGCATGATGTGTTCACACGGTGTGAGTAGCTGCACTGCAGTAACTGACTAGACCGACTCGTATGCTTACTCGCACCGTTTGAACCCTTTAGCTTTGTCAAAGGAGTTCTAGAAGCAGCGATTGGCGATCTAACGCACAAATCTACACCTAGGCGGCGCTACGGTGAAAGTGATGATGGTTTTGAAACTTGTAATATGAGTTTATGAAAGGTTTGTAGTTCTTTCCATAAATTACAATGTTATAGTCATAAAAGATTAGTTGATTGCGATGAGTATGGAAAAAAAATAATCCTGCGTAATTTTATATATAACATGTTATTTTCTTACCTCTTTCAGTAGTGAAAACGGCATAAATATTGACAACGGTTGAATCAAAAAAGGAAATTCGAGTGCACAATCAAAAACAAATTGAAAAATGCATGGTTCCTGCATGTAAGAACTATCTTGGAAAGCCCGGAAGTAAAACATACCTTATTCGTTTTTTGAGTTTTAGGTTACATTATCATCATTTTCTTAGTTCAAAAACGAAATCCAGATGTCTCACCGATCGTTTACGTTTTGCGTTAGATCACCAATTCTCTCTTGCCTTTGCAAGAACAATATACGGAGTAGACATATGTCGCAATTTGTTTCTTCATGAAAATAGACGCATTGCACTGAGTATCCATTACACTCCCAACGATCTTTTTCACATTTGACATACACACACTCGGCCATATGCGATTAAATATTTGTTCCACCAGCATCACCGTTTCATTATTCCATATTCCCTGAAGCGGACCAAGTAAGGGCAGAAGTAATTGTACCGCCAACAAGTACGGTTGAGTGCTCCGTCGCGCTCGAAGCGTGAAAAGTTTTTGGTACCCGCATGGTGGTATGATTGAGATCACAATAGGAGCAGATTATTCGGGAGTTTTTCTTTGCACGGTCGCGGTCGTGTTTCTTTTTCCGCGGTGTTTGACTACGTAAGTGGCCGGTTGGGCTTTGTGTGGTGCGGCCTGAAGGAAAATCATAAGCGGATACGGCTGTCTGGCGAGGCCGACCGAATTTCCACCATCGTTGCGGGTTGCTGAATGCCTGCTGTTCTGTCGTGGTGCGGTAGTGAAGAAATTAATAAGTCTGGCGAAGTCGACCGGATTTACGCCTTGTTGCTGGTTGCTGAACTGCTGCTGCTCTGTTGTGGTGCAGGAGTGAAGAAATTGATGAGTGGATACGGCTATTTCGCGAGGCCGACCGGATTTCCGCCATTGCTGCTGAATTGTAGTCGCGGTATTTTTGTAGACCCGGTAGTCGCGCGGGCTGAGTGTTGTGAAAAAACGTGGTTATAAACGTAAGACCACTTTCGTATTGGTCAGAAGTGCGGTGCGTGGGAGTCTGTGCGTTTATTTAGATCGCGTTAATATTCTTGTTAAAAGCCGCTACCGATCGCGTCGTGAAAGTCGCGCGTTGTGTCATAATTTCATCGTATCGACAATATCACAGTGAATTTGGCTTTGGCTGTGTTTCGCCAATCCACAAGGAAGAATTCCACGTGCTCGCGGTGCACGGGCCATCACATTCTCCGGTTGGCAGAAGGAATAGGTGACGCTGAAGAACAAAGGACGCTGACGCCACGTACGGCGTTTTAAGGTGAGTGAGCTCCGCATTTTCATGCGAATGATGAGAGAGAGCGAGACGAAACGATAACGCAAAATAAATTATATTAAATGTCTCGTAACAAAGTGTGAGACTGTGTCAAAAGCTTTCGCGAAGTCGACATACACCGCATCAACTTGCCTTCTGTATTCTGCCTCACGTGATAGTGCGATAACGTAGCACATAAAATTCGTTGTGGTTGAAAGGTGTACCATAAAGCCATGTGATTGCGGTTACCTGATTTATGTATAGGAACGACAAAATCAGCTTTCCAAGTCATTGGAATTTGTTTTTCCTGAAGCGATTGGCTGATGAGACGAACAATAGGGCTCGCTAGTTATATGAAGCATTTTTTCAGTAGAAAATAATCTCGAGGCAACAGTTCATGTAGAGCCTCCATACCAATCGGTCGTTCTGCTAAGCTATCCTAAGTTCAGAAGTGTTTATCGAATTCAATTCAAAAGTTGGGCTCTGCCACCCGAGATAGTTCGAATTAGTGCTCCGCCACCCGGCGATATCATATTTGAAACCATTGCGTCGTAAACGTGAGTGGAATTATTGCTACCGTCTTACTTCACACACCGAAGTAACAGGGTCCAAGACCAAAAGAGAGCTACTTCAGTGTTTCGCGTCTCCATTGGATTCAAATATTCAAAATTAGTGTGCGATAAAGACCAAGCGTCTCCACCAATTTTTTTTTATCCACTATAATTAAGTTAGCAGTAAGTGACGAACCCGAAAAAATTGCTTAGTACAGAAACACATGGCATGCAGTAGCGGGGACGATCCCGGCGGGTCAAGAAGTGAATTTGGAGCCGTCACCACCCTTCTGCTCACGGGAAAGAACGGAGCAAACCTACCATGTAATCCGTTCATCATAGGGAAGAGTATTGAAAACTTCGCCGGAGCTATAGAGAGTGCAAAAAGCGAGGCAAAATGCACTCGATATATATTGAGAACGAGAAGTGCCACCCAGGTTAAAAAACTACTCCAAATGTCCCAACTTTTCGACGGAACGGAAGTATCGATTGTATTACATCCTACACTCAACATCAGCCGCTGTGTCATATCTTCGTTCGATCTATTATCTCTTAGTGTGGAAGTGATCGAAAAGGAATTGAAAGGTCAAGGGGTTATAAAAGCGAGGAGAATTTTAAAAAGCAATAAAGAGAACATCCCAGCTATTATTCTGACATTTAATAAATCCATTTACCCGGAGACAGTGAAAGTGGGAGTACTTCGCGTAAGAACACGTCCCTACTATCCGAACCCAATGTTGTGCTTCAAGTGCTACGAATACGGCCACCCACGATTGAACTGCCCTAATGATATAAAAAGATGCTACAATTGCTCCAACGAACATGAAGAGAGAGAAACGTGCGAAGAACAACCATTCTGCCGAAACTGTAAAGGCGACCACCGACCTAGCAGCCGTCAATGTGAGATTTTTAAAACCGAAGTTGCAGTGATCCGCACGAAGATAGACTACAATCTCTCGTATGTGGATGCGAGAAAACGTGTAGCGACTGGGAATGGTAGTTATGCACAGGTAGCTGCCCAACCTCGTCTCGACCATGCCAGATTAAATACTCTGTCAAACCAATTAAAAGAGAAGCAAGCGGAAATCTCTAAACTTGGAAAGGAATTGGAACAAAGACAAGCACTGGAAGAGAAAATGAATACCATCATCTAACAGAACAAGGAGAAAGACGACAAAATTTCAATTCACAATGGGTCAACGCAGCTATGACCAACGTCAATCTGATTTTTACCCCTCCGCTTTTCATTCGTACGTCATCAATTGACCACCGCCACCGCCTACGCACCACATCCTTCATATTGTATACATTCTCTATACATTCTCGCATTCAACGCACTCTGTTTTGTAAACGGAACTTCTACGATAATGGAACAGGAGAAACCTTCAGCAAAGTATTAATAGCCGACAATGAAATCACGGGGTGGTATATTTCAGTTGTGTTGCAGGAGATAATTTCAATTAAATGGTTGGTAATTTATTGAACGGTTTGTTCGAAGTAGCGGAAAATGTACCAATTAATTGATATGATTTAATTTTTTTCTATTTATGTATCGATCTAGATTTTAATTTTTCTACTGATATTCTACACATTCGTATTCGATGCTTTCCACCCCAAATCGACAAGCGTAAGAAATATGAATTTCTGAAACTATATAGCAATCTTATTTGATTCCATAAAAAAACTGAAAAATCATTATAATAAACATCCAACTAAAGCAACGATTTTCTTGCGAATTTATTTATTGAGCAATTCCCAATGAAATCGACAAATAACAACACATGAGTATTTCTGATTTGAATGAAGATGCTACAATTGCTCCAACGAACATGAAGAGAGAGAAACGTGCGAAGAACAACCATTCTGCCGAAACTGTAAAGGCGACCACCGACCTAGCAGCCGTCAATGTGAGATTTTTAAAACTGAAGTTGCAGTGATCCGCACGAAGATAGACTACAATCTCTCGTATGTGGATGCGAGAAAACGTGTAGCGACTGGGAATGGTAGTTATGCACAGGTAGCTGCCCAATCTCTAAACTTGGAAAGGAATTGGAACAAAGACAAGCACTGGAAGAGAAAATGAATACCATCATCGAACAGAACAAGGAGAAAGACGACAAAATCAATGAATTACTACAACTAATCCGAGACAGAGACACGAAAATTGAGAAGCTTGAATTACAAAGTCAGAAAATGAAAAAATTCATCGACACGTCGCTTCAAAGCAGATCACGATCGAACTCACAGACCAGCGAACCAGAACATGAAGGAATTAGGAAGAAATCGAAACGAGGAACAATACAGCAGCATTCTCATTCGCAACAACAAACATCTGGCATGTCACCACCTCCCAAAAAAGTATCCAACAACGCAAGAAGTCCAATCATGACCAGACAAGCAGTCAACAACATTGCAGTGGAAGAGGTGGATCTAACCGATTCCGAAACCAGCCAAGACTTGTTTAAATCACCTAACCGACCCAATAATGCAAAGACGAAATAACAATAAACCTACGCCAAAGCCCAAATCAAACACTACAACCAACATAAGCCTGCAGCATAACAACACAAGCAACCGGTTTGAGGGATGGGAATGTGGAGTACCACCCTCACTTCTTGAAGAAGCGCAGCAGGAAAGTGAATCCATCCGGGACGTCTTGCTCCAACCCGTTGATGGTGAAACCACCTCTGGGACCGGTCATCGAATATCTCCATTTCCAACAGTTTTACATCAACAAACAACGCAACTCAGAACATTCGAAGTAAATCTTACGCACGACACAATAACAACAACAACAATAATCTCAACTCAGGAAGAAGCATCTAGTGTAGTCAGTATAGCTCCCATCTCCGCAGCATCCCTGCCCGGGGAAGTTCCGACTCCTAACGATGAGCCTCCGGCGGCAGATGCTGCGGCGAACCCGGGTTGCTCCCGGGTAAGTTCTCCTATAAATACTTCCACGAACACAACTGGCGCCCTTCCCTATTTGCTTTCAGTACCTTCACAAACAGCAGCAAATGTCTGTACAACAGAATCCATGCCATACATATCTTCAATTCCACTCGTCAATTCTCTCTACCTGCCTCGTATTCATCCGTTGACGCGATGTAGAAGAGTGGAGATCACAAATGTAACGAGCAACGAAACACACACAACACCCGTCCTCGCAGCATCCCTGTCCGGGGAGGTGCCGTGTACAAATGATGAACCTCCGGCGGCAGGTGCTGCGGGGAACCCGGGTTGTTCCCGGGTAAGTTCCTTATGTTTATACAACTCGAACACGTCCACTGCTTCCGATTACGTTCCTCCAGAGCACTCGTTATCATCGAGTCCAACATCGTCCAGTACCAGTAGGAACTCAAACATCATACTCGCTATTCAGTGGAACATGAATGGCCTCCGCAATAACTTGGGAGACTTGCAGAACATCATCGCACGTACAGATCCGCTCTGCTTAGCTCTACAAGAGACGCATATTCGTAGTGATACAAACCCATCGAGTTGGCTTGGTAGCCGCTATTCATGGGAGGCGGCAATCGGGGAGAACATTTTCCAATCTGTTGGTATTGCGGTCCGTTCTGATATCCCGTCCACCTCTGTAGATTTGGACACTGAACTGATTGCAGTAGCCAGAAAGATGTTGTTTCCAGCAGCCATTACGGTTGTATCTATTTATGTACCGCGAAACCAGCCCAATTTCTGCACCATGCTTAACGGCTTAATAGACCAGATCGACTCACCATTCTTGCTCCTGGGTGACTTTAATGCACACCATACGCTCTGGGGATCTGCCAGAGACAGCCGAAGGGGGTTGGAAATTGCAGATATTGTAGAGAGTCGGAACGCGATAATTTTGAACGACGGTAGCATCACCTTCTCACGGGGTCGATCAACGTCAGCAATAGACCTCTCTATCTCCTCCCACCAAATAGTTGATTCACTCAGCTGGTCAACATTTCCAGATAAGTGCCACAGTGATCACTATCCCATAATGGTGAGCCACGGCAGCTGCCGTCCGGCCACCACTCGGAGACGTAGGTGGATATACGAAAAGGCCGATTGGGATGGTTATGAAAATGAAATATCAAGCGAACTAACCCCGAATGAGATGGATCGTGGGATTTCACTTGAAGAGTTCGAAAACATCATCGTTCGTGTGGCGAGTGAACATATTCCTCGCACAAGTGGTTCTCCTCCAAAGAGAGCCGTCCACTGGTGGTGCCCAGAGGTGGAAACAGCCATCAAATCTCGACGTAAGGCACTCCGAGCTCTTCGCAAAATACCGACGAACCATCGCGATTACACAGCGAAATTGGAAGAGTTTCGCAGAGTGAGAAACTTGGCCAGGGCGGCCATCATAGTGGCTAAAAAGAATAGCCGGGAAGCATTTCTAGACCGTATTTCCCCAGAATCGTCGACCGCTGAGCTCTGGAGAAGAGTGAATGCACTAGCCGGAAAAAGAAGAAACACTGGTTTCACCATAGTGGAAAACAATGTCGCCATCACAAATCCGATCGAGATCGCTAACCGAATGGGATTTTTTTTCGCCTCGCTATCAGCTGACACTGCTCTGCCCGCGCGCTTTCTAGAACGTAAACGAAGAATAGAACGACAATCTCCTGTCGTCTTCCCGCCCGATTCTGCGCAGATGTATAACAGGCCATTTGCTGGAGCTGAACTGCATTATGCCCTTTCGACAGCCAAAGGCAGTTCACCAGGGTTGGATAACGTTATCCATCACATCGATATAGGCATTCTCGACATTGCCAAGGCGTACAATTCCGTCTGGCGTGAGGGAGTCCTTCGTCAGCTTCTCGATTGGGGCGTAAAAGGTAGACTCGGCGTATTCCTGCAGGATTACCTAGCTAACCGCAAGTTCAGAGTTGGGATTGGGGGATGCCAGTCCGATGAATTTGTGGAGGTAAACGGTGTTCCTCAGGGCTCCGCGCTTGCTGTAACACTGTTCTTAGTTAGTGTCAACTCCATGTTCCAGTGCTTGCCAAGGGACGTGTATGCCTTCATGTATGCGGACGACATTGTCATCGTAGTGTCAGGAAGAAGGGTTCGCCCAGTCCGTAGAAAAATACAAACAGCAGTAAACGCGATTGGACGCTGGGCTGAATCAGTCGGATTCTCGATTGCTGCAGAAAAGTGCTCGATAACACACTGCTGCAACACACACCATGTGGCAACTGGTGTTCCGGTGAAATTGGGAAGCATCAACATCCCGTTCAGACGCGAACCTAAGATACTTGGTGTGACCATCGACCGGAAATTCTGTTTCATACCACATTTTCGCAGGATCAAACAAGATTGCGAGAGCCGCTTAAGACTGCTACGCACGATCAATTCGCGTCACCCTAGATGGAACAGACATACCGGGTTGAATATCAGCAGAGCTCTTATCAATAGTCGCATATTCTACGGGGTGGAAGCAACGTGCACCAACAGAAGCGGCTTAACAAGTGTACTTGCCCCACTTTACAACAGATCGGTGAGGCTCTGTTCGAATCTTTTGCCCGGTACTCCGGCGACTGATGCTTGTGTTGAGGCAGGTGTTCTTCCTTTCCGTTGGATCGTTGCGGTCACCATTATCAAACGTGCTCTCAGTTATCTCGAAAAAACCACAGGGAACGACTGTGTGCTGCTCCAGGTGAGTAAAGAGATCCATCGCAGTTTTACTGGAACTGACCTTCCGAAGCTAGCCCGGTTGCACCGTGTATGCAAACGTCCATGGTTCGAGAGTGGACTTAGTATCGACACCAGCCTGGCATCATCACTAGGGGCAAACCCCAACTCTAGCGTGGCAACAGCGAAGTTCGCGGAACTGGTGAACACCAGATTCACCCACCACATGCAAGTGTTCACTGACGGATCCAAGTGTAACAATTCAGTCGGCATCGGAATCAGCGGCATCGGAAGGGGCCTATGTCTCAAAATGCCAAAGTTGTGCTCGGTTTTTTCGGCGGAAGCGGCGGCCATAGCACATGCTGTAGGTCGTGTTCCAGCTAATACTCCAGTGGTCATTTTTACCGATTCGCTGTCGGTGCTCTCAGCCTTGGAAGCGGGAGAGTCACGGCACCCATTCATTCAGGCAATAGAGGTAAACTGCGCAGCGATGACAACTTTGTGTTGGGTCCCCGGTCACAGCAACATTCATGGCAACGAGCGGGCGGACATACTGGCGGCAGTTGGTAGGTCGGCACAGGCATTCGCGACGGACACCGTTCCTGCGGCTGACATATTTAAAAACTTCAAAAACGAGACCATCATTCACTTTACGCGACACTGGAGAAGCTCGACAGGCTTGTTAAGCAAAGTTAAAGGCGATTTGAACCGATGGAACGATAGGGACGACAGACGGGAACAAAGGGTCCTGTCCAGGTTGCGTGCGAGACACACGAAGGTCACCCACGCTCACACGATCACCAGATGTGATCCACCAATCTGCACAACATGCAACACCAGATTAACAGTCGAACATATGCTAATCAACTGTGCGGAGTATCATGACCTGCGAGAACATTACCAACTATCAACATCAATAAGGGATGTTCTCAGCAATGACCCTGTTAGAGAGGAGGTTCTTCTATCGTTCCTGAAGGATGCCGGCCTGTTTTGGGAAATTTAAAAGAGCACCTTCCCTGTAGCATCCCTGTCCGGAGAAGTTCCGACTTCAACTGATGAGCCTCCGGCGGCAGGTGCTGCGGGGAACCTGAGTGTAGCCCGCAAATATCACATGCGTTGTACTGAAAATCAGGATTTGCTAGGATGAAGATAAGACAAACGGACGAGACAATCTATTCTGTAAGACCGCTGCCCGTCTCGTCTCCGCAACGCCCCTGTACGAGGAGGTTTCGTTATATACTGATTGACAACGATGAAAATATTGTTAAATGTGTTGTTCATTTTCCATTATGTCATGTAATTGCATTATTGTTTACATTTGTAAAACCATACATTTTCCGAGATACGGTGAATGACCTAAAAGGTTAAAGCCGGCCGAAATAAACCAAACATAATAATAATAATAATAATAATAATCTCGAGGCAAACAGGTTAGCAGCGTATGTGCCCGCGTTAGCCTGAGCATCGTCGAAGATAACTTTATGTGGAATGCTGGTTGAACTTTGTCGTCTCTTCACGAAGTTCCAAAAGCACGATGGGTTTGCCTAAAGCTGGCCTGGATCTTGAATGGGTAATTATCATTGGTGGATGACTTGTATTTATTATTTAACTGGCTTTCCGTCTCATGACAAGAGCTGATGAACAATATTTCTCCAATTCACTCGGTTGTGAGCTGTCGGTCTACAGTTTCTTGGGCATCGCATGCTCGCCGCCAGATCTCGCTCCACCTGATCTAACCATCTAGCTCGCCGTGCTCCTGGTCGTCTTGTACCTGTCGGATTTGAGGCAAACACCATCTTCGCAGGGTAGTTCCGGCATTCTTGTAACATGCCCTGCCCACCGTATCCGTCCAGTTTTAACCACCTTCTGAATACTGGGTTCGCCGAAGAGCTGTGCGAGTTCATGGTTCATTCTTCGCCTCCATACTCCGTTCTCCTGCACGCCGCCGAAGATAGTTCTTAGTACTCGTCTTTTGAAAACTCCGAGCACACGCAGGTCCTCCTCTAGCATTATCCACGTTTCATGCCCGTAGAGAACAGCCGGTCTAATGAGCGTCTTGTACAGTGTACACTTTGTATTTTGGCTCAGTCTGTTCAACCACAATTGCTTGTGAAGTTCATAGTAGGCACGACTTCCGCTTAT
Organism: Toxorhynchites rutilus septentrionalis; assembly: GCF_029784135.1. NCBI lineage: Eukaryota > Metazoa > Arthropoda > Insecta > Diptera > Culicidae > Toxorhynchites > Toxorhynchites rutilus. The sequence goes on from NC_073746.1 coordinate 185,831,926, forward strand.
AATACGCCTCCGAATCTCGCTACTCTTGTCATTGTCCGCCGTCACCGGTGAGCCAAGGTAGACGAAATCGTCAACAACCTCGAACTCATCGCCGTCGATGGTTACACTACTGCCTAAGCGGCGTCGGACGGACGGGTTTTGCCTGCCAGCATGTACTTCGTTTTGGACGCATTTATCTTCAATCCAATCTTCACTGCTTCGCGTTTTAGTCTGGTGTTCGCTTCAGCCACCGCCGCGAATGTTCTGCCTACAATATCCATGTCATCAGCAAAGCAGATTTTTTTTTTTTTTTAATTCGTTTATTTTTACAGGCTCAGTTACTTAAGTTTAAAGGAGCCGAATTCTTAAATATAATTTTAAAACTATATATATAAACAATTTTCTTACATCTATGGTTAGTAAGGTGGAAAACCGATTACTCGCGGTGTACTCGAGTTTAGGAGGGTGACATATTTTTAGGAGAAGGATGGGATATAAGGAAATTGTAACAATGTTGATGAACACTCAATTTATAAATCTATTCGTATATCTATAGTGTATTTACATTTCAACTTATTCTACTATTTATAGCAAGGGGACGAATTACCCGCAAAGGAAGTAAAGGAGGGTATAAGGATGTAGGGGCAATCACACACGAAGATCTATAGCTTTAAGGAAAACATATATATGGGACATGTAATCAAGGTCTAACCGAGCCAACACATCTCTCACCGGCACATTGGGCTGTCTTCCTCGGGCCCGAAGGGAGTTTTTTAAATTCGATCTGGCGACCAGATACACCTCGCACGACCAAACAATGTGCTCGATGTCGTGATAACCTTGGCCACAAACGCAGAGATTGCTGCTGGCAAGATTGAAACGGAAGAGTAGTGCATCTAACGAACAGTGATTGGACATGAGTCGGGAGAAGGTGCGAATAAAGTCCCGACTCAAGTCCAGACTTTTGAACCACGGTTTGAGGCTAACCTTAGGGATAATCGAGTGAAACCACCGGCCCAATTCATCTTCATTCCACTTGCGTTGCCAGTTAGCGATGGTATTTTTGCGGACTAAAGAATAAAATTCATTGAAGGCGATTTGACGCTGATAAATATCGCCTTCAATTGCACCTACCTTTGCTAATGAGTCAGCCCTCTCATTACCCGGAATGGAGCAATGTGAAGGGACCCAGATAAAGGTAATGACATAACAGCGTCTGGATAAAGCACTCAAAATTTCTCGTATTCTCTCAAGGAAGTACGGCGAGTGCTTTTCCGGCCTCACTGAACGGATAGCTTCGACAGAGCTAAGACTATCCGTTACAATGTAATAGTGTTCAACAGGTCGTGAGGCGACGCTGTCCAGCGCCCAATGAATTGCTGCCAATTCAGCAATATACACTGAGCAAGGATTCTGAAGACTGTGTGAGGTGCTAAAAAATTCGTTGAACACTCCAAATCCTGTGGACTCGTTTATAGTGGACCCATCAGTAAAGTACATATTATCACAATTGATACCCCCATACTTTTCATCGAAGATCGTTGGAGCGATCCTCGATCGTTGGTAATCTGAATATCCATGGATATCTTGCTTCATGGACAGATCAAAATGCACAGAGGAATTGATGTAGTCAGGGAAACAAACACGGTTGGGAATATACGAAGAAGGATCAACCTGCATGGAGATGAATTCATGATATGAACTCATGAATCCGGAGTGAAAATTTAGCTCGATCAGCTGCTCAAAATTTCCGATCACCAATGGGTTCATGACCTTACACCGGATGAAGAACCGAAGAGATAATAAATTGAAGCGATCTTTTAGTGGGAGTAGGCCTGCCAAAACCTCGAGACTCATGGTATGCGTTGAGGGCATACATCCCAACGCAATACGGAGACAAAGATACTGAATTCGCTCGAGTTTAATGAGGTGTGTTTTGGCAGCTGATTGAAAACAGAAACTGCCATACTCCATCACTGAGGGAATAGTTGTTCGATACAACATTATAAGATCTTCTGGGTGGGCTCCCCACCAGGTGCCGGTAATTGTACGGAGAAAGTTTATTCTTTGTTGGCATTTTTTACTCAGATACCTAAAATGGGCCCCCCAAGTACATTTGGAGTCGAACCAGACCCCAAGATACTTGAATGACATAGCATGAGTGATCGGTTTACCCAAAAGTTGAAGCTTTGGTTTTGCTGGTCTATGCTTCCTAGAAAAAACCATCATCTCTGTTTTCTCCGTGGAGAATTCGATCCCTAGACCAATGGCCCAGGCTGAAAAATTGTTCAAAGTATCTTGTAAGGGTCCTTGCAGGTCGGATTCGTTTGATCCTACGACAGACACCACTCCATCATCTGCAAGTTGTCTTAGGCTGCAATTTTGTGTAAGGCAATTGTCGATGTCGCTTACATAGAAGTTGTACAAAAGGGGGCTTAAACATGAGCCCTGGGGGAGGCCCATGTAAGAGACCCGACTTACTGCCGAATCTCCGTGAGAAAAGTTCAAATGTTTCTCACAAAGCAAGTTATATAACATATTATTCAATAGAGGCGGCAGACCCCGAGAGTGTAATTTGTCCGACAAAACCTCTATTGAAACAGAATCGAAGGCCCCCTTTATGTCCAAGAATACTGAAGCCATTTGTTTTTTTTCGGCGTAAGCCATTTGAATTTCTGAAGAAAGCAACGCAAGACAATCATTCGTCCCCTTGCCCCTGCGGAACCCATATTGTGTATCTGAGAGTAGGCCATTCGTTTCAACCCATCGATCAAGGCGAAACAAGATCATTTTCTCCAACAATTTCCGTATACAAGACAGCATTGCTATTGGGCGGTACGAATTGAAGTCGGACGCGGGTTTTCCGGGTTTTTGAATAGCTATAACTCGTACTTGTCTCCAATCATCTGGAACAATATTATTCTCCAGAAACCGATTGAATAAATTCAACAAGCGATGTTTCGCCACATCAGGGAGGTTTTTCAGCAAGTTGAACTTAATTCTATCCGATCCCGGAGCAGAATTGTTACATGAGAGCAGAGCAAGAGAGAATTCTACCATCGAAAACTCGGAATCAAGATCGCCCCTATCTTGTGGTATATCTCGAACAATTTTTTGCACAGGAGCGGAATCAGGACAAACCTTCCGTGCAAAATTAAAAATCCATCGATGTGAATATTTTTCGCTTTCATTCGTTGAAGAGCGATTTCTCATGTTTCGAGCCACTTTCCATAATTTTTTCATTGACGTTTCTCGTGACAAACCTCCCACGAAATTTCGCCAATAAGCACGTTTTTTCCCTTTGATTAAGTTTTTAAATTGATCTTCAAGGGCTAAATACGTTTGAAAATTTTCAGGGGTTCCACGTTTCCGAAAAGCTTTAAATGCATTCGATTTTTCTACATAAAGCTTGGAACATTGGCTATCCCACCATAGATTGGGACGCCTTCGGGAAATGGTGGAACCTGGGATGGGTTTCGTTTGAGCGCGAACCGCGCTGTCATAGATCAAACGAGAAAGGAAGTTATACTCCTCCAATGGAGGTAAACCATCTCTGGAATTGATGGCTAGAGCAATCGCGTCCGCATATTTTTTCCAGTCAATGTGTCTTGTGAGGTCATATGCCATGTTTATAGATTCAGAAGAATTCGACCCAATGGTGATGGAAATTTTGATTGGCAAGTGATCACTACCGTTGGGGTCCTGGATTACATTCTACTTGCAATCTAACGATAGTGAATTCGAGCAAAGCGAGAGGTCAAGAGCACTTGGGTTAGCAGGAGGTTTAGGTACACGTGTTGTTTCCCCAGTGCTCAAAACGGTCATATTGAAGCTGTTACAAAGGTCGTATATCAACAATGAACGATTGTCGTCGTACTGTTCCCCCCAGGCAGTTCCGTGAGAGTTGAAGTCTCCCAAGATCAATTGTGGCTCAGGAAGGAGTGAGCACATGTCATCAAGTTGTTTGCGGCTAACCGCAGCTCTCGGAGGCCAATACAAGCTGACAATACAGAGGTCTTTGCCTCTGATGTTTGCATGACAAGCAACAGCTTCGATCCCTCCAATAGGTGGAAGGTCAATTCTAAAAAATGAGTGGCACTTATTGATCCCCAAAAGCACCCCTCCGTATCTATCATCACGGTCCAAGCGTATAATATTAAAATCGTGGAAAGAGATATCATCTCGCGAAGAAAGCCAAGTTTCGGACAGAGCAAAAACATCACAATTGTAGTTATGAATTAAAATTTTGAATGTATCCAATTTAGGGATAAGACTACGACAATTCCACTGTAAAACAGTGATATCTCCGACCTCTCTATTTAAATTAGACATCAAGAGAGATAATCATTGCAAGGAGGGGCCATGTTTGCATCAATTGTTGCAAAATTGTCTTTAATACTGGAAGCATTGAGATGACAAGGGTTCTGATGGAGTCGGAAACATTAAAACACTTGAAGATTTGGTCCAAAAGGTCAGACAACTTTATAAATCCCGATTGGGAAGTTGAACTGGACGGAAAAATAGGGACAGTTGGGGTTTTTGATGTCCCTTCGAGTGCTGGGCCATTCGAAGGTGAATTATTCCCACGGAAACCAGGAGGAACCTGATTTTGCTTGTCCGCTGCACTCGATTTTTTAGGCATGCTAACAGGGGGTATCACCGGAGGGGCTTGTCCTTGAACTTTGGGAGTGGTCACATTTTTGCGCCGGGGATTCCCTTGGAAAATGAACGGTGTGCCCCCGTTAGCTGTGTCCGCTTCTATTTCGTCAACGGGCAACGTGGCGAAGACATTTTGTGTGTTGATTGGTTGTTGTTGTTGGGCCAGTGGAGAAGCGCCCTTTAAAATATCCGCAAAAGTGCGTTTCGAGCGTTCCATCAAAGAGCGCTTCTGTTTCTCCCAGCGACTCTTGTAATTTTCACAAACTGAGAGCTCGTGTGGGGATCCCCCGCAATATGGACATTTATGCTCAGTCGCACTGCAGGATTTCCCCTCATGTTGCTCTCCGCAAGTGGCACAGCGCTCCTTGTTGGCACAATAATCCGAAGTGTGACCAACTGACTTGCATTTGTTGCAAGTCATGGGCTTTGGCACGAAGAGTCGCACAGGTAGTCTCAATTTGTCCACCATAACGTAGTCAGGGAGGGCGGCACCAGCAAAGGTGACTCGAAACGAGTCGGACGGCGTAAATTTAGTTTGGTCCCCATCATGGGAAAGTTTCCCGAGTTGGCGACAGTCCAAGATTTTCACTTCCATTGAGGGGAGCTTCTTGAACTTGCCTTTTCCTTCTGCTTTTATTTGTTCGCTCGTCAGACCCGTTTCAGTTATCACCCCCTCAATTTCTACGTTATGGGAGGGTATAAATGTTCGATATTCGAGAGTGAAATGTTGATCAGCAACAATCTCGTTTGCGTGTTTCCGTTCATTCACGACAACTCGCAATTTGTTCGGTCTAACCCTGCGAATTTCAGATACAGAAGTGTATCTGGCCAGATCTTTCATGATCTGAATCACGTTAAGGTTTTTTCGTTTCGGTTTTGGCCGGAGGAAAACAACCCAAGGGCCAGTTCCAGGTGCATCTTCTGGATAAACTCTGACACGTGGAGCGGAGACAACAGAGGGGGAAGACGAGGACGAGGACGAGGACGAGGATGAGGATGAGGACGAGGACGAGGATTGGGTTGGATCGGAAGCATCAGAAGGGGGAAGCGAAATCGATGATGGGAGAGGGGGAGTGGAAGTAACAGTGGGTTGAGAAGGGAGGCTTGCAATTTTCTTAGAGGGGGGCTTGGTAGGATGAGCGGATTCGTCCCCAGAAGAATTATCTTCCTTATGAGGGACTCGTTTATGTTTTTTCCCAGATCTTGTATGAGATTCATTATCGGAGATCTCCATCTCTGGAGATCCTCCACTATTCTCCATTTTACAAAAATTTCTGTCTTATTTCTAAATTATTTTTGATTTTAACAATAATCTTAAAAAAAAATAGCAAAAAAAAAAATTATGATAATAATATCAAACAATGAACAAATGAATTGAATAATAATATTAATAATAAATATGTGTACCTTAATATATAAGTTGTTCCAATAATGCGCTCTACTGCCCTAATCAGGGAGAGACAGAGGCTACGCGCTACGGAGACAACACAATAGCGCAAGAATAGCTTACGCAGCCACGTGATGATGAATCCCGTTTGCGACAGTCACGCGATGGCGATCCCGTTATGCCGAATCAGTTCAACAGCCGCAATCCGGCTCGCTGCAAGAGCGCTGCTTCCTTTGTTCCTTCGTTCCACTTCACAAAAAGTCAGGTCGAAAGCGGACAGCAATGACCTTCACTCGTACACGATTCACTCGTACCAATAGCACAATAGCAAAAGTGGCAACGCACAATACCGACACTGAACTTTACTCGTCAAGAGTTGGATAGCGAATGAGCAAAGCAGATGAACTGATTAGATTTGTTGAGAATCGTGTCCCTCGTGTTTATTCCCGCTCGGCTCATAACACCCTGTAACACTATGTTGAATAGCAAGCAAGAGAGGCCATCACCTTGCTGAAGTCCCATGTGGGGTACGAATGAACTCGACAGTCCACCCGAAATCTGCACACAGCATGTCCTACCATCCATTGTAGCTTTAATCATTCTAATCAGCCTCGGATGAATCATTCTAATCAGAAATTCAACCGAAGCGGACGTCGGTACCGGATGTTGTTGACAACAGCGAGTTTCGGGCGCATCTTCAATCGATTCAACCGATTCAACGTTAGCACTCCGATAGGATCTGACGCCGATGATATCCGAGAAGTGCCGGCAGTCAATCAGAACGTGGTCGATTTGTGTTTCTGTCTGATTAGAACACCTTAGGTGTACTTGTGTAGGAGTTTATGCTGGAAGAAGATACTCCGAATGGCCATATTCTTGAAGGCGGCAAAGTCGATAAGTCTTAGGCCCAGCCCATTTCGTTGGACAGCTGGTGTGCGCTGAACCCTCCAATTATCGGTTTGTATTGTTCCTCCTGGCCAACTTGAGCGTAGAAAACCCCGATGACGATCCCAATATCATGTTTTGGGCAGTGACGGTATTAACGTTCTAACTGCGCGTAAAATTCTTCGTTGTCATCATCGGTTCTCCCGAAGTGTGGGCTGTGTACGTTGATGATACAAATGTTGAAGAATCGGCCCTTGATTCTCAACCTGCACATTCGAGGATTAATTGACCACCACCCTCTTTAGCATCTCGCCCATCATTATTAAAGCTGTGCCAAGCTCGTATGTGTTGCCGCTACTCTGGTAGGTGGTGTAACCATCCCGAAACGTACGTACCGTTGAGCCCTTCCAGCACATCTCCTGCACCGCTACGACGTCGAACTTGCGGCTCTTCAATACGTCGGGGAGCGCTCGAGTGCTTCCTTGGAAGTTGAGAGATCGACAGTGCCACGTCCCGAGTTTCCAATCTATAGTCCGCGTGGGTCCATGCCGATTGTTCCGGTTCGAATTTCCTTGTTCATTATTCACTGCTTACTCTTTTTTACGGTGGCGGCTTGCAAGTCCTGCGACCAACCCCTTGTCTCGCCGGAACACCGGTAGACGGTGATTCAACTGCCCCTAACCTGGAGAACAGACGCCGTTTTGAACCGCCCCTAATCTGGAGAATGCCAACAATAAACTGCAAGCAGTTCGTCTTGCATCATGAAGATTATGACGTTTGTCGGATCATCCCGAAAAAAATATTATAGCAGGCACAGCCTTGTTAAGATGTGTCCGAACTCTTAAAAAATGGACCCACCAGATGTATTCTAATACTTCTAGATGCCTTGAGTGGACTGCGTTCCGCTACGCATGCAAAAGTATCAAAAATCATCCAGTTTGTGATACGATTACGGAATTCGTAAGACTAAGTCGGAACGTAATTTGGTTTACAAGGACCGGATCAGGGCATCGAATATATCCAAGAGCCAGAAGCGTCAACGATATATTGTTATGAGGAACCAAACAAATACGATGATTCAAAGCGCGCTATTTGAGTTATCTTTCACGACCGCATAACGTAAAGTGTCCTTGGGTAACTCAGAGATATTGGAGTGGATAAAGATAAAACGTCATCCTTGATGAAGTTAACCACTCGAGTTCCATCAGTTAAGATAACCACAGTTAAATGAGAAAATCATTGCCAAATTCGTGTTACAGCTTTCATTCCGGTTAGTGGAGTAGTGGGAAGTGGTAAACACCATTGACGAATTTACGCAAAGCTGAATCAGCTCTTGCGACATCTACATTAGAGCTCAGAACCACAAAAGTGAGGGTGTTTGTTTATTTTACGCACTGAAAAGCAAGATTCGGTGGTGATTATTCATTTCATTTCAATTTAGATTCATTTCAGCCATTGGATGTCGTCAGTATATGATAAGAAAGTTGGAGTTTTGTATACTTACGATGGTTTCAACACGCGATTTGACCAAAGTCATAGAAAATCTTCGAAAATTTTAAGTTTGATAATGCATACCGGTTATTGATACTATGGATAATTGCGATGAAATCGATATAATATCAAATTGGCTGATATAATTGATTATGTAGGGGCCGATACGAGAAGGATTTGCAGTATTTTTAGCGCAAAACACCCTATTCATCGTTTGCTTAGTAGAAAAAAATTAAAGTTACAATACTTATAACAAGCCATTCCTCGTAATGTACATAACACATTGTAAAATGATGATTTTCTAACCTTTTCAGCGTGGAAAGATTACATGAAACCGGGAAATTTGAAGATAAATTCTGATTTGTCTAGAAAATTTGAACGAATTTCATACCAAAAAAACAAAATATCCTCATTTTACTCGCTGCGCCATCTGGTTGTAAATCCAACGTAAATTCGTCAATATGTAGCATTCAATCTTGGTTTTCTGAATAAATTCATCAAAATAATCTTATCGTTGGTCGCGCATCAAGTTACATCATCATCGAGACCTCCTCGTTTTCTTCACGTGTGTACTATCGAAGAAATTTGAAAACTTCTGTAGTCAATCTTCATCACTTCATCAGTGAAGTTACGTCATTTGTTATACATTATTGTGATTTTTAATTACTAATGATCGTGTAACGAAAAATATCTGAGAATAATTAACACATAATATCACGTACAAACAATAAATATGACGTTTGCATAAGACTCACAACATATGATTGTATGAAATTCTAGCTTTTCCGCCCAGGCTGCATTTCCTGTTTGTACAGAAGCCGTATGAATGGTTGCCTTCTCATCAGATAAATTAAAGAGTTGAATGAATAACGTTACATAGGGTAGGTGGAGCGAAACATGAAATCGCTACTAAATAATAAAGGTGCCTTCTAGACTGAAAGGCCTCGCGACCATTAAATCATATGGTTGCCTCAAGCATTTATTAGTTATGATTGTTTCCTTTATTTTGTTTCCGTACATGGTTTCTATTCATGTATACATGAAATAGGAGTCGAATGTACCATGATATAAGGGAATGGGAAGTATTTATATGCACTTTCTTATAACTGATTGATATTTTCGTGAGAAGATATGTATTTCAAAGCTCTTGACGCAATCCATCGTCTTAAAATGACAGGTAAGCTTGATGACCAGTTGTCTACTAATGTGAAATTTTTCATTACCCTAATAGGCTGGGATGAGCTAATAGAATTCTATTATCCTTATTTGATAAATAACCTTGTTTAATGGTGAGTATTTGTGGTCCAATAAAATTGCCGATGATGTTACATGTCCGGAGCTAATTCCTAATTAGTTTGTTAAATATCGGCCTCATTTAGTAATATGTAGAATATCTAGTTGAAGAGTTATAGTTTTTTTATCCTAAATATATATTTTTAAGTTTATTATGATATATTCCTTACGCTATTTTTGGAAGATAATACATGGAATTATCTAAAGATTTAAATAGAATTTTCATCCGGCGGTATCACTAGGAAGTTTTCCCATTCGTGTTTAATTAATACTTGATTAGTTATATTTTCTCTACATTTATTCGGATGAATGGTGATTGCAACGGTGAGAATAAGGAGAAAATACTGTCATTATGAAATGAAGCGCAAAATGTTCCCCATTCATAGTTTTGGTTTCGCTTGCATTCAACGCAGGAGGATAGCAAAACGCGCTTCCTCACCAAAGGACGAGAAGCATAAATGCTGAAGCAGAAATACGGAGGATTTTCCATGAAGTACACCATTTAACGCAATGCTTTTCTTTTGCATCGCTTTCATCGTCCAAGTTCAGTTGGCAGGGTTTCATCGAGATGCCTTTTTTCTTGCTTGTATCGGCCTTTGGAAGAAACCATTTCATTAGCTACGCGTCTCTTTTATTTTGCCTTCAATTTGTTAAGACGATGGATGTCATCAAAAGATTTAATAAAAAAAGATAGTTGATAGTGGCGAGTCATTTTTCGGTATTGCATTTGTATATTCAGATCAAATGCAATATTGATCAAATCACTGTTATTATCCACATTTTGATATTAATCTTTTAGTGGTGTGAGATGATAGTTCCATTGCTTATTGTCACTAGAACATCATTCTCAATGCAAACAACCAGTTACTCACATATAAACTTGTTTGAATGTAGCTAAAACTTTTCTTGATGAGGAGATACAAACTCGTGAGCGTAACGAACACGGAAACTGAGACGAACATCCATTGACACTAATTATATCAGTTTGTCTACCTATAAACAATGTACGTATTATTATATACTTGCACTTTTTGTGAACGAATATAATAAATTACCACTTCGACACCAGCGACAGGTGGATAAAGCTTATCTCATGGTATCCAGGTGTAAGGATTTTTGCTTCCAATGTTCCCATGAAGCTTAAACCTGTGTTTGCGAGGCGGTGGTGGTGTGAGAAAGACATTTTGTTAATTAATTTCAGTGAAAGTTGGTGCTTATTGTGCTATGGAAATATTTGCACCGCTATGTAGAACTTCCAGGATATATAGAACTTAATTTAGGAACACAAAATTCCACAGAATTCTACGAACTATCTAATCTATAATTGATTTTCAGTAAGCCGTCTATTTATTTTGGGAATTTATTTTTCCTTTTTTAAGCTCGTCGTTTCTCGAAATTTGTGACTCCTGGCTATGCCGATGTATGAGGTAGTATGGAAGACACCTTTTTTGAAAGGCAAGTAGTGTATTATAAATTATCACCATGGGCTGGCTGCAGTAAGAAGTGACCTTGAAAGATAGTTGAATCTTATCATCCCAAAAGTTTCAGCGAGAGCGAAGCTTCAGTTTGTTGTCGGAACAGGAGCGTTGTACGGCCTTTATGTCTACTTTGTTAAGGCTGATTTAGACGATGCCAGTCAGCGCTCTAGTTGAAGTATCCAGTGAATAGAGAACAGATACTCTGTTTAAGTTAGAGGCCAATTACTTGTTCGATACTGGTGCAAGTAACTTGAACAGAGTGTCTGTTCTCTGTTCACTGGATACTTCAACTAGAGCGCTGACTGGCATCGTCTAAATCAGCCTTTAATGTATCTCTTGATTCTATCAATCAACTGTAGCTCTCTCGTAGCTCTCCGATTATTTTTGTACACCAAGGAACTCAAAATCTCGAAGAAATCTCGATAGCGCGACACAAAGGCAGTTTTGTCGGTTTGCGGTTGTACCCAAATGGGATCGAATGGTTATTTAGAAACAATTGTGTTTTTTTTTTGCGTAATCCGATGACGCTTTATCCGGCCAAAATACGTATTGTCCATTTGTATGTATTCCGGGGCTCTTGTCTTCTTTCGGTACTTTATTCTGACTCTTTTCAGTGTTTCGCAAATGTACTAGAACAGGGGTTTTCAAATGGTGCTCCGCGGGAAATTTGAGCTCCGTGAAGTTATAGCAAATGCTCCCACTTGAAAACCCACCTTGAAAAAAATATCTTCCATTCAATTTCACTGAGAATATAGTGATTTATTCTGTTTTCTCTGGGTTAGATGTCGTGTAACTGATACGCGTAACCAAAATAGAGTTGTTCTCAGTTGAGTAATGTCAATACAGATAGAATTTGTTTTATAGATGAAAAAATGCCATGTCATACATTTTTGCTATAAAAAGTGCTCTGCCATAAACAAAATCTAAAAACCCCTGTACTAGAGAACATTTTCGCTTTTACAATGTTGTAGGTTTGTACCGCATACTTTTTGCCGATGTTTCTGTGCAGTTCGTAGAATTGTACAACGCGCACGCGAAATGCTTCTCGTTTCGATGGCACTCTGTTAGAAACCAAAGCTTTTGAAACTCTATAGGAATTTCTTGCTGACTGTGGACGCACTTATGAATATTATCTTGATGTGCTCCGGTCTTCCGTTCAACGGCCCACAATTTTCTTGAAGCGAGCGATGAATGAACTCTGGACGAATCCCTTCAACCCTTGGATTGCTGAGAAACACCGCTTTAACATGTATCTACAGCTTATACTCGATGTGTACTATTGTGCATGTTACTTGATTAACTATGTTAACAAGCCAAATCGAGGCATAAGTGGTTTGCACCGGGAGCTTATCTCTCTTCAGGAACAGTACCCTGACCAGGACTATACGGCCTTGTTGAAGAAGGGCAGCTTGAAGGTGTTGTGGACTCTGTAGAGATGTGTGGACAAGAAACTGCATGGTACCTCCTTCGCCTGCCAATGTCTGAAGTCAGTAGGAAAATGGAATTTATTCCAACTATGTGGCCTCACGAGCGAATCAGATCCAGAAAAATTGTAAGGGGTTGTATCTAGGATACTACCGCATATTTTCGGTGTAGAACTTCGCCATCTTATATACAGGGTGGGCCATTTAAAGTGGAAGCATCTGGCAACCCCATAACTTTTGACAGAGATGTCAGATTAACAAATGTCATACCGCGTTGGAAGCGTCATTTCAGTACAATTTTAACCATGGAACAATACACACCTAAACAACGCGCTGAAATTGTTCAGCTGTACATTCAAAATAACTTCTCAATTGTGTTAACTAAACGTGCGTGGAAAAATAAAAATAAAGTTAAAACATCGCCTGGAGACAACACTATACGTCGATTATATGCCAAATTTATATCGTCTGGTAGTGTTGGTAATGCCAGCCATCTGTCCAGACAACGACCAAGACATTCCGACGAGAATATTGATGCCGTTCGAGCCAGTGTTGCAGAGACTCCATCGACATCAGGTCGCCATCGTTCGCAAGAGTTAGGCATCGCTCGAACCACTCTCCGACGCATAATTCGTGTTGATTTGAAAATGTTTCCGTATAAAATTCAAATGGCTCAACAACTTAACCCATCTGACTTACCACGTCGACTTGATTTTGCGAAATGGACCATCGAAATGGCCAAAAATGAACGTGGCTTTTGGCAAAAAATCATAATGTCTGATGAGGCGTATTTCAACTTGAATGGAGGAGTGAATAAACAAAATTGTCGGTTTTATGCTACTGAAAACCCTCAATTCATCGAAACGCAACCTCTTTACGACCAAAAAGTTACTGTGTGGTGTGGCATTTATGCCGATAAAGTCATCGGCCCGTACTTCTTTGAAAACGAAAATGGAGCAACGGTAACCGTGAATGGGGAGCGTTATCGGACAATGATAACCGATTTTTTATTGCCATTTGTTCGTGAAAATGAATTGGACAATTACTGGTTCCATCAGGACGGCGCTACATGCCATACAGCGGCTGCCACGACCTAATTATTGCGCGAAATGTTCCCCGGAAGATTAATATCGAAAAACGGCGATTATGACTGGCCACCGAGATCACCTGATTTGACGCCTCCTGACTTTTTTCTATGGGGATATTTAAAATCCAAGGTCTACACTGGTAAACCAAGGACCCTGGCTGCGCTGAAAGACAATATCCGACAAGAAATTGCTGCCATATCGGCCGAAACATTGGGCAAAGTGATGGAAAATGCCGAAAAAAGGGCACATTTTGCGGTCAAGGCCAGAGGCGATCATTTACGAGATATCATAATCAAAAAGTAGTTAGAACAAATCTCCTTGGACCAAAATAAATGAATTTCAAAAAAACAAATTTTTAAATTCCACTTCTTTACTTTGCTATTGCAAAAACAAATCCTTCCACTTTAAATGGCCCACCCTGTATAAAATTCTCGTGTCACGATGTTCGTGGTCAAACTTCTCCGAAACAGCTCGACCGATTTTAATTATATTATACTCAAAAAATTTGGTAGGCATTAGAATAGGTCGTAAACTATATATGATACCGCTAGGATAACTATTACTTTATATTTGATACCGATTAGGGTGGTCCCATGCAAATAAAATTTTAAAAACTTTGTTTTCGTATTTTTTTTGCATAAATTTGGCTTGAAAAAAAAAAACTTATAACCATATATTAGGCTGTCAAAAAAGTTCTGCGGTTTTTTTTGTTGAATTTTCATTTGTTCATAAAATTAGTTACAATCATCTGTTTTAAGTCAAATATGCGCCGTTTTGTTCGATGACTTGTTCCCAACGAGATGCCAACTTCATAATACCCCTATTATAGAAGCTCGCTTCCTTATTGGCAAAAAACTCGGATAGCCAATTTTCACAGGCCTCTTTTGTGGCTAACTTCTGACTACCTAGCTCGTTCGCCATGGACAAAAACAGGTGGTAGTCACTTGGTGCAAGGTCCGGACTATACGGCGGATGCAAAAGAACCTCCCATCCGAGCTCCCGGAGCTTCTGGCGCGTCACCAAAGCAGTGTGTGGACTGGCGTTGTCCTGATGGAAGACAATGCGGCCTCTATTTATCAAAGATGGCCTCTTCTTCATGAGTGCTACCTTCAAGCGGTCCAGTTGTTGGCGTACAGGTCCGAATTGAGCGTTTGGCCATAGGGAAGCAGCTCATAATAGATTATTCCTTGACAATCCCACCAAACACACAGCAGAACCTTCCTGGCCGTTAAAGAGGGCTTGGCCACCGTCTGAGCCGCTTCAGCGGGCTTCGACCACGACCGTTTGCGCTTCACGTTGTCGTAAGTGACCCACTTTTCATCGCCAGTCACCATCCGCTTCAGAAACGGGTCGATTTTGTAGCGATTCACATGCGTCGATACGGTCAAAGATGTTTTTTTGCGTCAACGTGTGTGGCACCCATACATCGAGCTTCTTTGTGAATCCAAGCTTCTTCAAATGGTTAATAACGGTTTGATGACTTATCCCCAGCTCTTGGCCTATGCTACGGCTGCTACTATGCCGGTCTTTCTCGGCAAATTCAACGATTTTGTCGCAATTTTCGACGACAGGCCTTCCGGAGCGTGGCGCATCTTCGACGACCTCTACACCAGAACGAAAACGTTGAAACCATCGTTGTGCGGTGGAAATGGAAACTGTATCGGGTCCATAAACTGCACAAATTTTATTGGCAGCTTGAGATGCATTTTTGCCTTTGTCATAGTAGTACTGTAAAATATGTCGGATTTTCTTTTTATTTTGCTCCATATTTGCGACACTATAACTCACGAACGACTTAACCAAACAAAACACTGTCAAGGACTATATTATAGCGCCAACAAGCTATAGTATGACTCGATACAATGAATACAACTAGAACTACGCGCTTACAACGACACCTCGCGGAAATACCGCAGGACTTTTTTGACAGCCTAATATAACCAATTTTCACCCTCATCTCCTTTTTTTATCGCGATGTATGTATTTTTTATATAAACGATACCAAATAATTGATTTGTCGTTCGTTTTTTAAACAGGACGGATTTATTTTCGTTGTTTAATGCCAGATGGCACTTCGTCCTCTTCATCGAATTTCACCCTACACAAACGCAAGTAACCTCAATACAGTAACCTCAATTCGACTAAAACTAGGAATATCGCCGGCGAGCTGGAAGCCTTTTTGGATGAGCACAATGAATTATTGAAATTATTCTAATCACACCCATGCTCGGAATGCAAAATAACAGTCACGCTATTGTCGTCAATCCTGATAAAAAAACCATTGGAGAGCACATGTGTAGATCCAATGCGACACAGTTACTTTAATTATTAGGAACATCATTACTCATTTTGAATTAATATTTTAATATTATGTGGTTGAGGGGGACGAAACATACAAAAGAGTGCCCTCGATGGATTCTTATGCGTGTCGTTTGATGAATTGGCGCAGTCAGGACAACGTCATTCTAGGATGTCTTGAGCTGTGTCAATAATCCATGGTCAACATATTCGCAAAGGTAGAGAGCGAACGACTGCAATTCCTATGAGACAACCAAAGGAAGTGGTTCGAGGAATGATAGCGAGACGCTATCATGAGTAAAACCTACACAGCCTTTGTTCAAACGACAGCACGTGTGTTCAAACAAAAGAAATGCATTCTTTAATGGGCTCTATTACAAAATTACACGTATTTCGTCCAACATGTTGCTGGATGTATACAAGATTTATAGAAGAATCGTTAAGTTCGGAGTGTTTTCTATGTATTTAAACAACATCGAGTAATGATTTTCATCCAAATTTAAGCAATTTAAAATTATTTTCGTGTCTGTTAATCTGATACAGATTAAATTGCTCCACGAATACGGATTACTTATTTTGAAGTTTATTTTGCGCCGAGGCAAGGTTGCTACATTTCATAGCACGAATGATCAGATTTCTGAATGCAAAAGATGAATCCTGAGATCCGATCGATCCGGTCCATTTCTCTGTACATCATAGATCTCATCTCCATCTCCACATCACACTCAGGTTCGGGAAGTTCCCACGGTCCAATGCAATACACGGTCAAATCTTCACGTATCTGCTCGATATCCACGTGGAATCTATCCTTCATCGATCATAATCAATTAATTGTATAGATCGTTGAAACATTTGAACACACATGTATTGCAATACATGTATGTACATGTATGTACATGTATTGCAATACTTCAGTTATTTTTTTATTCAACAGTCAAAATATTCACTAGAAGTAAAGGGTGTGTCACATCAAATTGCATCACGGAAAAAACGCTGTAGAAATTCGCCCAGTAGACCGATCCTTTTGAAAATTTTAGACAGTAAAATAAAAACTATTAAACAACTTTTGGCATTTTTTTTTATTCATACTTCGAGCCCAAGCCCGTATGCTCGCACCTTCCTCTTTACCCCGTCCATAAAGTTCTGTACAACGTCAGGTTGTAGTTTTTTTTAACAGAAATCCATTATCTCTTGAAGTCCGCCTCCGATTTGACAACTTTTGGGTTCTTCCGGAGGGCCTGCTTCATAATCGCCCAATATTTCTCTATTGGGCGAAGCTCCGGCGCGTTGGGCGGGTTCATTTCCTTTGGCACGAAGGTGACCCCGTTGGCTTCGTACCACTTGGCTTCATCCTTTGAATAGTGGCACGAAGCGAGATCCGTTCAGCAGATGGTCGGGCCCTCGTGCTGCTTCAATAGTGGTAGTAAGTGCTTCTGTAGGCACTCCTTAAGGTAAACCTGCCCGTTTACCGTGCCGGTCATCACGAAGGGGGCGCTCCGCTTTCCGCAAGAGCAGATCGCTTGCCACACCATGTACTTTTTGGCAAACTTGGATAGTTTCTGCTTGCGAATCTCCTCCGGAACGCAGAATTTGTCCTCTGCGGAGAAGAACAACAGGCCCGGCAGCTGACGAAAGTCCGCTTTGACGTAGGTTTCGTCGTCCATTACCAGGCAATGCGGCTTCGTCAGCATTTCGGTGTACAGCTTCCGGGCTCGCGTCTTCCCCACCATGTTTTGCCTTTCGTCGCGGTTAGGAGCCTTCTGAACCTTGTATATACGCTGGCCCTCCCGCTGCTTGGTCCGCTGGACGAATGAACTTGACAAATTCAGCTTATTGGCGACATCCCGGACCGAACTTCTCGGATCACGTCTAAACTGCTTAACTACGCGCTTGTGATCTTTTTCACTGACGGAGCATCCACTTTTGCCGTTCTTCACCTTCCGGTCGATGGTTAGGTTCTCGAAGTATCGTTTTAGTACTCTGCTGATTCCCAGCATCTTACCGATGTCCCGATGTAACAACTCCGGATTCTCGAAATGAGTGCGCAGGATTAATTCACGACGCTCTTTTTCGTTCGACGACATTTTTCCAAATTTGCGAAAAATTGACAGTGAAGCATGGCCAACGTGATCTATACACTCTTATCTGATTATAAGCGAAAGCTGAAGATATAATTCCTAAAAATTAAATTTCTACATCGTTTTTTCCGTGAGGCAATTTGATGTGACACACCCTTTAGTTTATATGGCAGAATAAAGTTTTCCGGGTCAGCTAGTTATATTATGCAATCTACTTGTTTACCACTTCGAATATTATTTTAGAATGCATCGAAATTTTTGTAATAGATTATGTTCTTCGTTACAAAAAAATTTGATGAACGTCATTTTACATATGATAAGATGCCTAGGACTACCAACATATTTGAACGGAAAAATTGTCAAACGATCATTGTATTTTCCATTTCCCTCTGAAATTATTGCACATCTCATGTTTACGTAGTTCTCGAACCGCGAAAGTTCATTCACCTCTAGTATCTGAAATGACGATTTTCCCAGGCTTGTCAGTTTAAAAGTACGTTTCCGGTCTGCATAACGACAAGCGAGTACAAAATACTCAACAAAAAAAAATACCCCCGACTTGTATGTATTTGCAAAGCGGATTCCCCCAGGCACATTGATTTAGAAGTCCGTGTTAGGGAAACACAGCTCGGTGGGAACAAAAATACCCTCGACTTGCATGTATATTTGCAGAGCGGATTTCCACAGGGCAAATATTTAGATAGCGCTTGACATTTTACAGTTATTCAATTGTTCATCTCATGAAAAATAATATTTTATTAATTGTGATAGACGCCTAGAAATATTTCCTATCAATTGATGCGAACATCTTTCCGATCTGTTAAGAGATGTTCGAGTTAAAAGCATTCGAAATACGGGTAGGGCCAGTGCCAATGAAAATTGTCATCTAGAATTTCAAAAAGTTACCCCATAGAAAATGTTCACCACCTCGAAAAAACTACCTTTGCAACATATCAGCTCAATCGGACTTAAGGGAGAGTGTCGAAAAGCGGTCAAAGTTTGAGTTTTTTGAAAATCGAAAAATCAGCCAGGGGGGGAGTAAAGGTAATCGGGTGTTTTGAAAAAAAAATTGATGCCGACGTTTTATGCCGTTTTGGCATAAAAGATCTAGTGTCATCTTGAAATTTTTTTTGGTCATAAATCGGCACTCTGGGACTTGTTTTTTCGGAATACGAAACGAAAAGTCATCTCGATTTCTCATTCGGAACTTGCGGAATTTGCACGATAATATACCCTATGCAAAATATTAGCTCATTCGGACTTCATTTACTGGTGTCACAAACGTTAAAATTTGAGTTTTTTTTAAAAACGAAAAATCTTAAAAAATATATGTATATGCCAAATGTCCTAAAATGGCATTGCTCATCGATATTTACAGTTATCTCGAATTTTTTTGCCAAAAAAAAAGTTTTTTTTTGGCATTTGATCGCCTGAAAAATAGATTTTTGAAGAATTTTTTTTGAGATAACTGTAAATCTTAACGTGTCATGCAATTTTTTGACATTCGGCATAAAACATTTCTTTAAAACCTCTATTTCCGGTGATTTTTCGGTTTTCAAAAAACTCAAATTTTAACGTCTGTGGCACCAGTAAATGGAGTCCGAATGAGCTAATATTTTGCATAGGGTAGGTAAATTATTGTGCAAATTAACATTTCGTAGCAAGTTCCAAATGAAAAATCTAGATAACTATTTTTATTGGCACCCAAAACCATACTTATCGCTTCGTATTCCGAAAAAAAAGTACCAGAGTGCCGATTTTTGCCAAAAAAAAAATTTCGAGATTACACTAGATCTCGACGTTTTATGCCACTTTAAGACATTTGGCATCAATTTTTTTTTCGGAAACCCCGATTTCCTTTACTCCCTCCTTGGGTGATTTTTCGATTTTCAAAAAATCCAAACTCTGACCGCTTTTCGCTACTCTCCCTTAAGTCCGATTGAGCTGAATTTTGGCATAAGATGTTTTTTCGAGGTGGTGAACATTTTGTGTAGGGTAACTTTTTGAAATTTTGGGGTCGTTTTTTCCCATACATTCATTGGCACCCTAGAAAAGACGTAGTTCTTCCTGAAAGACGTAGTTCTACGTCAAAAAACATCAAGCAAATGGACAAGGGAGGAATTGCTGAGGACTCAACAGATGTGTAGACCATGAACATCATCCAGAAATATGAAGAGCGCAATGGTCTGGAAGATGTTTGATTTGCTGATTTCGCAGCGCAATATACTTCAAGTAGAGGCACGAATAACTACAATAAACGGAGTGTCCCACGAATACTGAAGTAGCCCGGCTACAGCATGAATGAACTGGTTGATTACAAGCGAGAGTCCGTACTTCTTTTCTCACCGTACAGAAATGAGCTGTGCTGTGTGACATTGTCGATGGTAACAAGTTCCTTCAGCTTTATGATACGCATGAATTAGATCTCATGAGAAAACGGAGGGAATATGATTACGAAATGAATCTGGAACAAACTGTCGACGATTATTTTCGTACCTGTCAGAACGACGAAGCTGGTGAGCAAGAGCTGCAAGGAGAAAACATAATGAGTTCGTGCGGGTGATTTCCATTGAGCCGATTGACGATGACATTGAACAATTACCAACAGTAGTCCTAAGAGCGGTCATCAGGCAGCGAACGAATGTCATGTCGAAGCAAGATTGCTGTGCTATGGTGCGGACTACAATTGAGGAGCAGCGAAACTTGATCTTGCATGTGATCGATACTTAGCTATAGCGAGAATAACAAGACCCTCAAGCTGGGTATTGAATTCTCTACGGAGAAAACAGAAATGGTCGTTTTTTTCTAGGAAGCACAAACCCGCCCAATTCCAGCTTCATCTATCCGGCAAACCGATCAGGCACTCGATGTTTTTCAAATACCTGTGTATATATTTTAATTTAAAATGTACCTGGGGGACACATTGTGCATCTGAAACAGAAATCCCAGCAAAGAATAAATTTACTCCAAACAATAACCGGAACATGGTGGGGTGCCCATCCATGAGACCTCATTAAGCTTTACAAAACAACGATATTATCAGTGTTAGAATATGACAGTTTTTGCTTCCGATCAGCTGCCAGGATTCATATTCTCAAGTTGGAGAGGATACAATATCGTTGCTTGCGTATAGCCATGCGGTGTTTGCATTCGACACATACGATGAATCTCGAAGTCTTTTCAGGAGTATCCCCGCTTACTCTTCGGTTTACAGAATTATCCTATAGATTTCTCATCCGTTGCAAGATCATGAATCCATTAGTGATTGATAACTTCGAAAATATACTCCAACTGACTCCTCAGTCAAATTTTATGTATTTATACCATGAGTCCCTTACCCAGTGCACCCTTCACCGGACATCTCCAACCAAGTTTGCTTCCCATGCATTTGCAATTCCTCTTTAATTTTTATCTGTCCATGCGACAAAAAAATCCTTGGAATTCCATATTATCTACGCTCCGATTTTATTCCGTCGATATTTTCGGCAAAATATCTATCGGAAAGTAAGACATGATAAAATATTCTTTACTGACGGTTCATAAATAAAACTGGTCCACTGGCTTCGGCATCTTCAATGAAAATTCCAGTGCCTCTTTTAAACTCAGAGATCCTTGTTCCATGTATGTCGCTGATCTGAGTGCGATATACTACGCACTAGGGATCATTGAAACATTGCCCATCGACCTTTATTTTATTTTTTCAGACAGTCTCAGCTCAATAGAGGTAATACGCTCAATGAAAGTTGATAAACGCTCATCTTAGTTCCATACAAGAATAAGACAACTATTGGGTGTTTTGGTCGATAAATTATTCAAGATTACCTTAGCATAGGTTCCCTCTCACTGCTCGATTCCGGGGAATGAGAAAGCGGATTCGCTAGCTAAGGTGGGCGCTTCAGAAGGCACACTTTTTGAAAGGCAAATTGCTTATAATGATTTTTTCCACAGTCCTCATCCGCACACACTCGTAAGTTGGCAGCGCATGTGGAGTGAAGATGAGTTCGGTCGTTAGTTACACACGATTATCGCTAAGGTCTCAACGAGTGCATGGTTCAAGGGATTGAATGTAGGTCGTGATTTTATTCGCGTAATATCTCGGCTTATGTCCATTCGCTACAACCTAAACGCGCATCTTTATCGCATTGGGTTCGCAGCAAGCAATCTATGTGATTGTGGCGATAGCAACCACAAAATCGAGTATATTGTCTGTTCGTGTATCCGGTTCCATGCTGCTTGCTCTCAGCTTTCTAGAGCACTAAGAGCACAAGGCAGACATCGGATATCCCCGTCGGGATACCTTAGATAGCCGTGATCCTGATCTTCTGCTTCATCTTTACCTGTTCCTCAAAAATGCCGATGTCAACGTTCAATGATGTTTCCTCTGTTGTATCCCCGTATCGTATCCCTCCTATCCGATCATTCACCAAGAGCTGAGGATTGAAAACTCTACACGAGCTGATGATTGTACCGGCTAGTGACCATTCTATCCTGGATTCCTCGAGTCGAAAGAAACGCACCACGCTGGATATGGGGTACAAACTAGGGGAGCGTTGCTGATTAATGGTTAGCTGCATTCCAATAGGAAGTATCCCGTGTTGGGCAAACGTACAAAACATTGGAGACTACAACATCCCAATTATAACAACAAATTGTAATACTAACCTCGAACCAACCTTGAGTAATCGGTTACATATTACTTACATAGCTTGAAAGAAATATTGTCAAAATATTGTACCCCGGCCCCGTCAGGCTAATGCCATATGAGCCTTAACAAAACTATATATAATATATTGAAAAAAAAAACAAGTCGTACAAATTTTCTTCACTGGTCCTGTGAAACGTGAATTCGGCATTTCGGATCACTATGTTGCGACGGAGCAACTCCAAGCTCAGCTTTGAAATGCTTCAAATGTACCATAATCTTCTTAAATGGCGTTAACGTTCCCTATGGAACTTTTGCCGTCTCAACGTATTCATTAACTAGCGTCGTTCATTAATACTTGGTTGAGATTTCTATGCCGAATAACACGCCTTGAATGTGCTCTAGAGTGGCAAGCTCTAGAATACGCGTGACCACAGTGCAAGCCGGAAGAATTTTCTTTGACGAAAAATCCCCCAACCAGAACGGGAATCGAACCCGAACACCCGGCATGATAGTGTGGGACGCTAACCACTCGGCCACGGGTGCACCAAATGTACCATAATGCATCCACCAAAAAAAGCGGTTATCATAGAAGAGGTCAGCATGATTGGTGCGGGTGTTTTAAACACTATACATGCGCGCCTTCACGATATTACCTGGAAATTATGAAGATCCATTCGGTGGAATAAACATTATATTCTGCGATGACCTGCGACAACTCCCGCTAGTTATAAGCCAACTGGTACTTCCTTCCACGGCGCTATTCTATGGGAATCGCTTAAATTCCTCCCACTGCTTAGCGTCAGACCGATGTGGGATTTTCCAGCATACTCACCAAGATTGTTAACGGAGAGCAATTGACGGTCGAAGAAACCAAGCTGATTGAAAAACGATTTCGAACAGCCGAATAGCGCAAACAGTACGCACCAAAAGCAATAAGACTTTATCATCGCAACGAGGATGTTGAACAGTACAACAACGAAGCGTTGAATGGTCAGAATCCGTTATACTGTATTGGCGACTACATTTTTGCGGGATATAAGGACGCAAGTTCTCGAATCAATCTTTACAAATTGAGCTGTGTGGAAACCGGCGGGTTGCCATACTTGCTACGCCTTTCCAATGGTATGCCGTACATAGTAATTATCAATGTTGATATTGACGACGGCATTGTGAATGGTGCGATTGAAGAACAAAAATACGTAGAGCAAGACGAAAATGATTTGGGCAGCAGGTTGAGAAGATCTAGTTTAAACTCGAGTGTGACGCAATTGGTGCTGCTGCGAGAATTAGGTCTAGACCAGGCGTTTATTCGACACCTGATATTCTGCAATCCGATTGGACTCCAACATATAAAAGATCTGCAAACATCAAACTGAGCGGCATCATCAAATGCAAGCGTATTCAGTTCCCAGTGGTTAGTGCCTGTGCTTTAACTGTACATAGGATCTGTTCAAAAAGTATCGCGACTTTCGAATTTACGCGGGTTACGTATATTTGATTCTAGATTTGTCTTGTGGCATTATGCTGGTACTTATGTCTATCACTTATGCTGACAAGTATGGCGATACTTTTTGAACAGACCTCGTAAGTCACAAAGTGGTACTTTCTCTGAGATTGTATATGACTATGACAATAGTCAGGATCAACAGTTGTAACGCTCAGGAATGTGATGAAATGCTTGGTATAGTTGGCGGATTTGGAGACATTTGTGCTGCTAAGGTGGTAGTAATGAATACCGAAGTACTGCTAGTATCGGCATACATTTCACCAGGTACTAGCACTAATAATATAAAGTAGTTTATGACGCGCAACCTGTTTTGTTATGATAAACAGGTTATGCCAATGGTAGTCGCCAATATAATCGAAACGAGGCTACCACGCTTGGTAGTTCTTGCATCGATCTCACGCTACACTTATCATCGTGGAATGTGTATACTTTTCTTTTCAAAGATCAATATTGTCTGCGCTTGCGATCGAAGCAAAATCTGCTGATGCAGCGTGGTTTAGCTGCCCAGGAAGGCCCCACACCAAATAAAAATATCCTTGCCAATCGCGAGATCAGAAAAACATCATGAAACCTTGGCCAAAAGAACTCCTCAACTGTACCGACAGGTAAGAAGATTAGAATACACACACACAACAGACAATACACACACACATTTTACATAGATGTTATGACTTTATTTATACCAATTGTTCCTTTTCAGATCATAACACTCTAGCGCATTGATGATGGTTACTCTTGTGGTGATCGGAATGTGTTCCCGAACATGGACGGAAAATCAAGGCACCTGGAGAAACCGTCAACGCAATGCATGCAGACTGTGATTTCTTTTACTCGCTTGTAAATACGCTCGAGCAAAAGAAGATTTGCACATTCGGTTTCAGTGATGCAATCGTACCCAAAAGCATCAGTTTTTATTCTGCTTCCGCGAGTAGTCATGAAAACTCTCGTGAATTATTATCACGAGAACAAAATAGAATTATGTATCAAACTTCATCATCAAACTTCAAAACCGCAAACACAACGGTTCCTTTCTGGACCACCAACAAGTTCGAAATAGTTGAATTTCATGTTAATAACCATTTCATACTCATACTCATCCACTCACACACTAATAATGAAAACTTTCACAGATATAACCCACTTCTAGTTATTTACTATATTCACTGTTCATGTTTTAATTTAAAAAAATGCTGGATGAATTTTCTTGCCTAAAGGTATTCAACATAACATATATCGCAATAACGATTTTGCGTAATATACGTTTGAAATCCATTAATGAATCGTTACATGCCTCATTTTCAATTTCATAGTGTGACCCCCTATATAGAAATCAAAGACTAAGTCCTACGTCAACAAGTTTGTGATCCAGAAAAACTTTCAAAAATCAAAAAGAAATCGTATTTATAACTTCCCGATGCTAATTTGTTCACTGCATCTACACACAAAAAAAATGTGTTCATAGAATTTTTGAAACTTAAAAGCAGAAGACTTACAATGATACACAAGTCATCTTCATGCATTGATTTTCACGAAGTTTCCGCACTACAAAAATCACTTAAAATTTTCGGCTTTGCACTTTGTTCTTCAAATTCTTTTTGTCGAGTGTAATTATTCTTCTATTACATTAGCTGTCATCAATCAGGCAGAAAACGGAGGAAATTTTCGTCAATCATTGTAAGGACGTGAATTGGTTTGATTGCAAACTACAATCAACGAAAAAATCTAGCCAATGATTCCTCGTTGTTAAAAATATATAGGAGATGGTGTTCAAGACACGACCGCATTGTTGACGTAGAACTACGCTGTAGTTAAATTCAAGTATTTTATAATGCTACGAAAATTTTGAAATAATCATTCTACCAGTTTGGTTTCACTGAAATGTTTTTTTTATTGTAAAATCATTTGACGATGGTTGTTTGATGATTCATTATTGTGCTCGCAGAACAATACATGCTCGAGATAAGCGCAGCTGTCCCCCTCGTGGAGAAAGTTTTGCTACTGGCGAGCGAAACTGAATCACATACAAAATTCCAGAACGACATTTACTTTCTTTGTGACTAAATAAACGAAATAAACTCTATCTGTTAATCTTAACAACCTCGAAAAGAGTAGCACTGCTTCATTAGCGCAAATGCAAACCTAGTTGAAAGCAGTTTTGTGACTGGCACTCGAGCCCAAATAAGTTAATAATTTGATATAACTTATTGAATAACTTGGTATTTCCCAAATATTTTTTTGGTGCACAACCTTAACACCTGCTTCACCATAACGTCAGTTCAATGCATTGATGACATAAAATAAACAATGTTAACTGCTTGGAAAAAGGCTGAATATTTGCCTCAGCAGAGATTCATTACTAATACCCTAGCGTAAATATTTTCCTACCGCTATCTCCCCTCCTTGTTTATATGTATCATTACGACTGCATAATTTGCAACACCAAACAATCGTCAATCATAGCATAAAAAAATTAGGCGATTGTTACATCGTTACAGGATCAATGCACACGGGAGCAGATATAAATGGGATTTCAGCGTAGCGAAGATGCACTATTTTTACGTACGGATTATGAAGCATGCACGTACGCACACAAATATCCATATATCGATGGCTTGAAGCAACTAAATATACACACTTATCTCCGTTTTGCGCTCTTTTTAACAGAAGCCCTTTCTGTTAATATTGCCGGACTAGATTAGCTTAGCTGTCATCCTTTGTGGAGAGAGTTTTCTACCGTCATGCGAAACCAAATCACTGACATAATTTCAGAACATTTATTTTCATTTATATTTCTTAGTTTGATGATTCCCCACACAATTGTGTAGCTCAGAACCTTAATGCAATTGCGTCAGTTTGATGCAATGCCAGAGACATCAGTGAATGAGTAACTCGGTCGCGTCCACAGCTCAATCCGAAACGAAGACATGTGATGACGAAAAACAAGGGAAAATAAGCGATATTCATTGCTTTGAATACAGAACGATACTGAAAGCCTCCCTCCCTTGCTTGAGACTTCAAACTTCTTCAGTTCATTCGTCTCTAACCTTCAAAAAGGTCCTTGGAAAACTTTACTTTAACCATAATATTACTCCTCCACCCCCATTGCCTTGAGAAAGGCATTCGACCCCTCGCTTTCTAGCTCACCCAGCAACGATGTTGTTCATTTGATTTCCTCACGAAGAATGAAAGTTTGCCTCAGCGAGATCCACCGTTTATACGCTAGACAAATATTCCCCTTCGTCCTTCTTCTTTTCCTTTCTTCACGGAGACTTTACATCTTACGATTTCCCCTTTGTTGCTCGTCGATAAGTTGCTCGTTATTGACAGCTCTGTTCGGGAAAGCACACAAATGGACAGAACAAATGTATGAGGAAATGGGAATGCTTATAATTTTCATCAATTTAAACCATATACAGACTATGGGATTGTTATGTATAGCATATCAAACAAATCTTGAGGAATTTCCGATTCGTTTGGTATGTAAATCGCCAAAATCCGTTCGCGGCAAAAATAGTTATTGACGTTAACTTTATTTCATAAAAACGTGACCTGTTTTCTGATTTGGCACCCTTAATGAAAGACGTAGTTCTACGTCAAAAATGGTAAAAATGGTATAAAAGTATTGAAGAAAAACACGGGAGAGAAACATTTTCTGTACTGGATAATTCCCTGGATAATTTTTCTGTACTGGATAATCCCAAACATCTCATGTTTACGTAGTTCTCGAACCGCGAAAGTTCATTCACCTCTAGTGTCTGGAATGACGATTTTCCCAGGCTTCTCAGTTTAAAAGTACGTTTTAGGGAAACATATTCCGGTCTGCACAACGACATGCGAGTACAAAAGCACTCAACACCAAAAAATACCCCCGACTTGCACGTATTTGCAAAGCAGATCCCCCCAGGCACATTGATTTTGAAGTCCGTGTTAGGGAAACACAGCTCAGTGGGAAGAAAATACCCCCGACTTGCATGTTTTGACAAAGCGAATTCCCCCAGGCACATTGATTTTGAAGTCCGTGTTAAGGAAACAGAGCGCGGTGGGAACAAAAATACCTCCGATTTGCATGTATATTTGCAGAGCGGATTTCCACAGGTACATCGATTTTGTAGTCTGTGTTGGGGAAACCGTAGATCGGGCCAACCAAAACTTGGTAGTTGGGGCGCTTGACATTTTACAGTTATTCAATTGGTAATCTCATGAACTATAACATTTTATTAATTGTGATAGACGCGTAGAAATATTTCCTATCATTCCATCATTCCGATCTGTTAAGAAATGTTCGAGTTATAAGCATTCGAAATACGGGTAGGGTTAGCACACAAATCGGCAGAACAAATGTATGGGAGAAAAGGAAGTTCTTCCAGTTTTTATGAATTTAAACCGTTTAGAGATTAGCGAATTGTAAAGGGTGTGTCACATCAAATTGCATCACGGAAAAAACGCTGTAGAAATTCGCCCAGTAGACCGATCCTTTTGAAAATTTTAGACAGTAAATTAAAAACTGTTAAACAACTTTTGGCATTTTCTTTTTATTCATACTTCGAGCCCAAGCCCGTATGCTCGCACCTTCCTCTTTACCCCGTCCATAAGGTTCTGTACAACGTCAGGTTATAGTTTTTTTTTTAACAGAAATCCATTTTCTCTTGAAGTCCGCCTCCGATTTGACAAATTTTGGGTTCTTTCGGAGGGCCTGCTTCACAATCGCCCAATATTTCGCTATTGGGCGAAGCTCCGGCGCGTTGGGCGGGTTCATTTCCTTTGGCAAGAAGGTGACCCCGTTGCCTTCGTACCACTCCAACACGTCCTTTGAATATTGGCACGAAGCGAGATCCGGCCAGAAGATGGTCGGGCCCTCGTGCTGCTTCAATAGTGGTAGTAAGCGCTTCTGTAGGCACTCCTTAAGGTAAACCTGCCCGTTTACCGTGCCGGTCATCACGAAGGGGGCGCTCCGCTTTCCGTAAGAGCAGATCGCTTGCCACACCATGTACTTTTTGGCAAACTTGGATAGTTTCTGCTTGCGAATCTCCTCCGGAACGCTGAATTTGTCCTCTGCGGAGAAGAACAACAGGCCCGGCAGCTGACGAAAGTCCGCTTTGACGTAGGTTTCGTCGTCCATTACCAGGCAATGCGGCTTCGTCAGCATTTCGGTGTACAGCTTCCGGGCTCGCGTCTTCTCC
Source organism: Toxorhynchites rutilus septentrionalis (assembly GCF_029784135.1). Lineage (NCBI taxonomy): Eukaryota > Metazoa > Arthropoda > Insecta > Diptera > Culicidae > Toxorhynchites > Toxorhynchites rutilus. The sequence goes on from NC_073746.1 coordinate 185,861,318, forward strand.
ACCATGTTTTGCCTTTCGTCGCAGTTAGGAGCCTTCTGAACCTTGTATGTACGCTGGCCCTCCCGCTGCTTGGTCCGCTGGACGAATGAACTTGACAAATTCAGCTTATTGGCGACATCCCGGACCGAACTTCTCGGATCACGTCTAAACTGCTTAACTACGCGCTTGTGATCTTTTTCACTGACGGAGCATCCATTTTTGCCGTTCTTCACCTTCCGGTCGATGGTTAGGTTCTCGAAGTATTGTTTTAGTACTCTGCTGACCGTGGATTGAACGATTCCCAGCATCTTACCGATGTCCCGATGTGACAACTCCGGATTCTCGAAATGAGTGCACAGGATTAATTCACGACGCTCTTTTTCGTTCGACGACATTTTTCCAAATTTACGAAAAATTGACAGTGAAGCATGGCCAACGTGATCTATACACTCTTATCTGATTATAAGCGAAAGCTGAAGATATAATTCCTAAAAATTAAATTTCTACATCGTTTTTTCCGTGATGCAATTTGATGTGACACACCCTTTAATATATAGCATATCAAACAAATCTTAGAGAATTTCCGATTCGATTGGTATGCAAATCATGAGAATTCGTTCACAGTGAAAATAGTTATTAACGTTAACTTTGTTTCATAAAAACGTGACTTGTTTTCTGATTTGGCACCCTTCCTGAAAGACGTAGTTCTACGTCAAAAACGAGTCGTGTACAATGAAGGAGTATTGTTAGTTCCGTGTGCCTCTTAAAGTGTTTTTGCGGAGTTTTTTTTTATCCCATTTGTTTATTTATTTAGGCTCATTAGCATTTTAGCTGTAACAGAGCCGGATTTTAATGGTGTACATGTTACATGTATATGTAAATGTAATGTACGATAGCCATTTTAGGCGTAAGAGTATTCCTTCTGTTCTTCCATTATTTAGTTAAACCACCGGACAGCGGAGACAGTTGAAATGAATATTGTTCTGTTATATATAGCACAACAGCTTGCAGATGTTTCTTGCAGAGCAGAGCAGTTGTATGGATGGATCGATCTCCATTCAACCGTGGATCGATTTCAATCGCTGATGATTGATGATTCTATAACAATACAAAATGGTCAATTGAGGACCCTGAGTTTTGAACTCACGATCGATCGTTGAGTAAGCGAACGAGCAACCATCGAGACTAAGAAGATCGAATTTTTTTGTGAATGAAACTCCGGATGACCGTAGAAAATGTCAGCTTAATAATGGAGAGCAACTACTAAGTCTACTCAATATACGTTTGAATCATGAAATCGTGGATTTCTAAAAGCGACATCACTGGTATGGAATATAACACTGTACACATATAATACTTATTCTCTGCGCGACTATATCTCTCATCGAAAGTCAACAGCGACAGTATCGCTATAATAAATTATTCAATAATATTCAATTATAGAATAATTCATTGCAGTTTAGGACGTGAATGTTACAACAGATTTAAGAGGGGGCATATATCTATTCATATGTATGCAATATTAGAAAATGAAGCAATATAGCACATTTTGTCTACCACTGGTGTTTCCCATCGAAAGTGCCGTTTGCTTAATTACACATCCATGAATACGAGGCATAAAAAATCTCACAGACGATTTCACATGCAGCAGATGTGTGATGACAAAGGTAAAACGTCCTGCGGCAGAATTTTACCAACGCCAGGGTATCGCATCCTATGGAGCCAGGGCTTCATTTTGGATATGCACCTGATAATGGCACTTGTGCTCACATTGTTTTGACTGCGTCACGAACTGAATTGTTAATATTTCTGCTAAATTAGTCCAAATCCACTTGTCAGCACAGAGAGCGGTGACATTAATAGTCCGTTTCGCGCTACAATATTTAAAGAGCAGTCTCGGCCGGAGTTAGTATTAAATGCTGATTTCATCCAATTAACATTAAACAACACTCACACGAGTAGTGTACAGATATTTGACAGAAATTGACAGAAAATAAGTGATGACGAACAGCAGTACGGTTTTTTTGTCGGCTTGTGGTTTTATTGTGAGTTCGATCCGGCTTAGGTTATAGTTGTCCAAATAAGACTGGTGTCCTTTGTCTATCCACGCTTAAGAAAGATCGGAATAACGATAACGAATCAAGGTTTGATGTTGATGCGAGATGGCTATCACTCTCAGATAGCTATTCGATAGAATTGTCAAATGATTCGATCATGTTACGGCACTGATTATTTTTGACCAATTATTGAATCCATATAATCAATTAACTGTCACTTCGGTTCACCATTTCATTTGTGAGTGATAATTATTACTTGTGCGTAAAACATACCATATGCTGTACAGCGGACATGAAATTTAAAATATCTGTTCCGATTGCTTCAAAAACAGTCAGTCAGTCTTTTTTTTTCTCAACCAGGACCAACCCCAGTACCGAACTACAGTAACGTGAACGTGCTAAATATTTAATTAGTAGGTTCGATTTTTTCGTGTTATCATTCACTCGTCAGATACTGATTTACATGTTAGAACGAATTGGTACATCCGGTTACCCTTTGAACAGATTGTGTTTTTGTTTCCAGTACTTGTATGCTGCATTCCGTTATCATCTAGCAAAGTGAAGAGTGGTGTTTCATGTTCGATTGAAATTAAATATTTGATGCACTAAATTGTCCGATTGTGAATTAGGTAACCGACGCGGGGACAACACATGGCAATACTGATCATATCCGAGTTGCTAATTTGCATGTCTATGGAGTGTAGCTTTCGGGTTATAGCCGTCGGCCATATATAGTGTGCACGTGTGCAGTAGCCATGTAATTTTCCCGCTGTTGTGCACCAGAGTTGGTAAAAATGTCTGTTGGAAATTTGTTAGAATGATGATAGTAGTTCATATTGTGTCGATTAGCTATTCAATCGTTTCATTTTCCGAAAATTGAGCTATGTCATTCGAACAAAGAGTAACTTTTTCGTCTATGATTAATTACTTACATCTGATTCCAAGATTAAACATAAGGTTCGAAAAAAATATAGTCGAAAGTCACGACAGCTTCGACTAAATTTGCGACAATCTGTATAGCGACAAATTTCTCTATAGATCATTTTGATCCGACCTTTTCCATTTTATCGACCTTCTACATAAGGCCGAGGGAACTACTACATGGGCTGAAAAGTCCCGGGATTTTTAATGAAAACAATCGTTTTTGGGCAAAGCTATATTTATTTCTCAACATAGTTCCCTTCGAGGGCAATACACTTGGTATAGCGAGATTCCAACATTTTGATTCCCTTTCTGTACTACGAAACGTCTAAGTCTTAGACGTTTTGTGCTTGTCAGCCACTCTGCAGACTGCCTATTGAACTCAGGAGTGTGGTAGTGGATTCACGTTTCATCCATTCACAAAATGGATCGAAGTCCACTTGTTTACGCTTCAACCAAACCGGCTGTTGAACCATCAACGCGCCGCTTTTTTTGGTCGACGGTCAGCAAACGCGGCAACCACCGCGCGCATAGCTTATTTATGTCTAAAATATAGTGCAAGTGTATCCCGCTCGTTCTTTTGAAATGCCTACGGCTCAACTAACTCGCGTTACTTAACTTTACAATCGTTCAAAACGAGTCTATGCACAATCTATGGATTTGTAGCTCTCTTCCATAGCGAGGTGCATCTACGGTGCTTGTACGATTTATTTCAAATGCACTAAACCACCGATAAGCTGTTGTTCTCGAAGGAGCAGAAGTGGAATAACATTTCGTCAACCACTGCATGGATTATTCAAGAGTTTTTCCCATCAAAAAACAATGTTTGATCAAAATACGATATATTCCTCTTTTTCCATTTTCTATGCGAATGCTCAGGTAGTGACACTTAAACAACTGTAGTTTGTGAACAAATAAACAAAATGTCAAGAAACACACATCACACATACATTCACACATAAGTTATTGACAGGTGAACTTCTAGAAATGAATCTTGTTCATTTTTAGTAGCGCCATGTGTTGAAAAATCCCGGGACTTTTCCGTCCCTGTAGTATATTGCCACCTACAAAATTTTTTTTTGCCGCACTTGTAATATTATTTCAATACTTTTAAAGGTGTATGGCAATACTCCAATTTTTACAGGGCTACTAAAAATGTACAATATTAATTTGGGAGTTATTTTTATGTAGAAAAACCGCGATTTCAGAGCGCCGGCAACAAGTTCATAAGTTTTTCACTGTCTCTACTGTGTAAGATCATGCAGATTTTTCAATTCAATTGGTGTATTTGATGAGAAATTCAAATTTTCATTTTTTTCTTTGTAAGTCTATATAAAAACTAGGCGTGGGTTATATCTGTGTGGACGTAGGACTACCGTTGGCTTAGCAATCAATGTAACGAATGTTTCTGTACCAAAGTGAACATCAACTTCAAAATCACTGTCGTCAAGGAAAGCTGCTACGCTTTGGACCTTCAGGGCGGGCCGTTCACACTCAAACACTATCTTCCATGCTCCGTTTTTTCTTTATACATTGGAGTGTCCCAACCGGATTTTTTCGGTCGATAATAAAGCTACTCGTTTATTTCGTTTCGTTTATTTCACGCCATCCTCAAAAGCTTCGAGATAAAAATATCAAAAATTGACGTACTAAAAAATATATTGAAGTTTTTTAATTTTTTTTGGGGTTTAGAGAATCAGTACTACTCTAATTCATATTTAAATGTGTTCCTACGGCTTTTCTAGATATGTGTGTTTTTTTCCAGATTTTTTTCAGTCTTGCGCGGTACAATTTTTTTTTTATATTTCCAAAGAGTGTGGCTGGGTAAGGGAGTAAAAAGTGCCAAAATGTTTCATTTAGTACCCTATACAATATTTTCCATACAGCTGGTGATTTGTTTTGGGGGCACTTTTTACTTGCTTGCCCAGCCACACCCTTTGGAAATATAAAAAAAAATTTTTTGTGCCGCGCAACACTGGCACTGGTATGGAAATATGAAAAAAATCTGAAAAAATCACACACATCTAGAAACGCCGTAGGAACACATTTAAATATGAGTTAGAGTAGTACTGAATCTCTAAATCCCAAAAAAATAAAAAATACAAAATTTCAATATTTTTTTCAGTCTAAATTTTTGATGATTTTCACATTCAGTATTTTTTTTAAATTTTTATCTCCAAGCTTTACAGGATGGCGTGAAATAAACGAAAAAGTACGTTTTTCACTATAGATCCGATGTTAAACCAGATAGGGGTTCAAATAAACCTTCAAAATTTCCTATTTAATATCCTCTACAATATTTGCCGTACAGCTAGTGATTTATTTTAGTGGCACTTTTTACTCCCTTACCCGGCGAATGTTTTTCGGTTACATATCGTTTCAATAATTAGTTATATGGATATGGTTTGCGTTACAACCAAAACTTCAAACCTGAAATACACTAATTGACTTATCTATAAAAATTGTTTGACAAATGACGGTTTAGCAAGTCAATTATCCTTTCTAAACTCACAAAATTAATTCGCTGTAGCACAATATTTTTTTTGTTCACATATATTTAAAATAAACTGAAAATCTCAAGAAAAGTTTAATGAATCGTGCTATATAACAATTAGAGTATACATTGAATAATCTATCAAACAATTTCAAAATTCAATTATCAAAATTCAAAACCAGGTTATGAATTTTAGTTTCCTCCAATATTGGGCTGTCCATATACCACGTGGACAGAAAAAGGACGATTTTAGATTCCCCCCTCCTCCTGCGTGGACATTTTCATACTCCTCCTTTATAAGGATGGAGGAAATAACTGAATTGCGCATAACTTAAAATTCAATTTTATTTAAGTTTATTTTGGTTCAAATTTTAAAAGCTGTACCCCGCCACGCTTTGCTGTGGCACATTGAGGTTTTATGGCAGAGATATTAATAGCAAAACAAAGCTTATATTTTATATGAGTTAAATTTTGAAATACTTGAAATACTTTGTTTTTCTATTATCTGCGAAGGTATAAAGGCTATCTGGTTCGCCAAAATGGGAACGCGCAATATACAGTTGAACAAACCGCATTCGAATATAAAAATTGATCTTGAGCAACGACAATCTAATAAAAACAAATGGATTTCAAATCATTATCAGATGCAATTTTAGAATAGATATTCAATACTAGAAAGTTAATTCACATTCACAGCTTTATTTCAGAAGCTTCCTGAGGTGTTGACAGTATCGACAACAAACTTTGAAGTGGATATTGTGTATACAGAAAAACCCTGATTATCCGCGGAATAATCGGACAAGCTCAACGATATCGCGAAAATCGCGGATAACACAAAAAAAGACGTTTCTGCATAAAAACTGTGTTTTATCAATACAGAAATCATTAAACTATCCATAATGTACACCAGTGGCCAAATATAAAAACAAAAAACAAAACAAAAATCAAAATGACCAAAACAAAACAGATGGACCACTCACTGATAAATTCCGGGAAATTCTATTGATTTACTATGAAACTCGCTGTCGCGAATAATCCGCATCAGGGTTGTACTGCATCCAGGCTCCTTCAGTGCCGAATTTTCATCAGTGTGTTTTCTACGATTTCGAAACCCTGTAGTTTCGATATAAATGATGACATGGAGACAAAAAATACATCATTTTCAAGCTTCAAATTCCTACTTCAGAGAAGCGCGTTATTGGTGCTTTCAAAGTTTCTATAGATTTGAAAAATATATTCCCAGTAACAATCCAATCAACTTCACCATTTTGCTTCCATACGATTCATAGACAGATTCAGTAGAACTTTTTACTACAGAGGTATTTTATATCGAATGAAAAATATTTCATGAAATAATGAACGCACAGTAAATCGATGGCCCACCAAAAACCTGAAAATATTCTATACAAGATCCAGTTGATGCTTTGATAAATGCATTATTTTGTAACAGAGGTACAGCGTTTCAAAAACCACTCAAATTTTCGATGTCGCATTTTGCTCGTCTATTTTCTTGTCGTTATTTTCCCACTCCGGAAACGATCGGTCATATTTTCAATATATATATATATATATATATATATATATATATATATATATATATATATTTTGAGATTGGATGGGTTTTCCGTGTAAAACTATGTGGACATGCTGATGGATTACGACCGACCAGTTATTTTTCCGACTGTTATTATTGCCTTTCATCGATGAATTCCCTATTGTTTTTTTTTTATGAATAACCGAGATTCGTAAAGGGTGATGGGATGAACTCACAGCATCTCATATCGACATCCGAGGGGTGATATGCCTAAACATCCCGACCCCCCCTGAAATTAGGAATTTCAGTTGAATCTTGTGATACACTTTCGACCGATTCAGTAGTTGGTGTAACTGGGAGTAAGCAAATTTTGGTAACTGGTCTCTTCAAATAGCCACTCGAAGTACGCAGAGTTACAACGCGAACTATACCATCATATCCGGGGTGCACTTGGTGTATACGGGCCATCTTCCACTTCATCGACGGCTGATTCTCGTCGACAATGATGACAAGTCTCCCTGGTTCTATGTTTACTGGCGGGTGCCAGTTCTTCACTCGAGCTTGAAGTTGAGCCAAATACTCAAGATGCCATCGACGCCAAAAATTCTGAAGTTGCTGCTGAATTTGTTGCCAATGAGCGAGCCGGTTACTTGGAATGCACGTGTACTGCTGGTCGGGTAACGCTTGCAGTGATGATCCCACAAGGAAGTGAGCTGGTGTAAGCGGTTGGAGATCTGTGGGGTCGTCCGTAAGCGATGTGAGAGGCCTCGAATTCAAGCAACCTTCTACTTGGGCTAACAATGTTGTAAAATCTTCATAAGATACAGAAGAGCGCCCTAAAATTCGAAGAAGGTGTTTTTTGGCGGAACGCACAGCAGCTTCCCACAATCCACCGAAGTGTGGAGCGCCTGGCGGAATAAAGTGCCAATTGATTCCATCTTGTGCACATTGAATTCGTATTTCTTCATGGTGTTTACGGCATTGTAATTTCTGAAGGAGTTCTCGTAATTCGTTGCGTGCGCCGACAAAATTAGTACCATTGTCGGAATATATATGGGAACATTTGCCTCTGCGAGCAGTGAAACGTCGGAGAGCTTGGATAAACTTAGCGGTGGATAAGTCCGAAACCAATTCTAAATGAACCGCCTTGGTACTGAAGCAGATAAACACTGCCACATAATAGCCTTGTCGTATAAACACTGGGCCAAAATAATCTACCCCAGTTGTGGTGAACGGCCGTGAAGCAGTAACGCGTTTAACAGGTAGCTGCCCCATGAATTGTTGTAGTAGCTGAGGTTTTGCTCGATAACAGCTGAGACAGTGGTGCACAGTAGTCCGGCATAAATTTCGTCTTCCAATGGCCAGAATCGGTCCGGCATGGAGTAATCGTTTGTGATAGCTGACAGCTAGGAGTTTTGAAAATTGATGATTTCCTGGAATCACCATTGGATGTTTTACATCGTCATACAGTTCGGCGTTCTCTAGTCTTCCTCCGATGCGAATGATTCCCTCACTGGAAAGTCTTGGATTAAACCATCTTAATTTGGAGTCACGATGTACATATTCGCCTTTCGACAATGCCTTTATTTCTTTACAGAAAGTTTCCTGCTGAACCAATTGGACAAGACGCATTTCTGCTGCCAGTAATTCTTTGGGTGATAGTGGCTCAGAGCGAACCCGCTTAGCATCTGGAGTTTTCAAATTCTGTAGATAACGTTGGAGTATTGCTGTTATACGAATAAGAGCGGAATATTCGCTAAACCTTCCGAAATACCAACTGTTGAAAGGCGAGATTTGGGAAGCAACGGTCGCAACAACAGTCTTCCGCCTTTCATTTTCATATTGATTGGATTCGAAAGAGATATCCATTGGATTTGGCCATAAATCCTTCGCCTGGTGTAACCAATCGGGTCCATTCCACCAAACAAAATCCTCAATAAGTTGTTGAGCCGTTAAGCCCCTTGACAGCTGATCGGCTGGGTTACATACTCCTGGAACATGCCTCCATTGACAATTTTGAGTAGAGTGTTGAATGAATGCAACTCGGTGAGCCACGAAAGTGTTCCACGTATTTGGGGGCTGCTTAAGCCATTGCAGTACGGTTTTGGAGTCTGTCCAGAAAAAGGTTTCGAAGGTATTGTTGAGTGATTCCACACCCTTAATATATATTTCTGCAGCTAATTTTGCTCCACACAGCTCCAACCGAGGTATGGTTTGACGCTTCAAAGGGGAAACGCGCGATTTCGAGGATAGAAGAGTAATCTTTACTAATCCATTTGCATCTTGGGATCGAAGATACATACAAGCTCCATAAGCTTGTTCGGACGCATCGGAAAAACAGTGCAGTTCATTGTGAGTCGAATCAACTTGCTTAGCGAAACGAGGGATGCGAAGCTTATGCAGCTCTGGAATCCTTTTTTAGAATTCCATCCAATAATTCAATAATGGTTGCGGAAGTATTTCATCCCAATCTAAGGGTTGCTTGGCATTATTTTTTAGTTCCCAAATCCGCTGCATGAATATTTTGGCCTTTGTTACCACGGGTCCAACCAAACCTAAGGGATCGAAAATTCTTGCGATGCATGAAAGAACTTTTCGCTTGGTCATCTCTGTGGTGGGTATTGACGAACATTCAATGTTGAACCGGAAATTATCGGTTTTCGGCTCCAATATCAAACCGAGTGTTTTGATTGTCTGTTCTGAGTGTATTAATGTATCCATTAATAAGAGGAAGAGCGAGATTCTGATGTTCGACTACCTCTAATGCATCTTCATCATTCGAGGCCCACTTACGCAAACGAAAACCTGCTGTCAACAACATATCATCCAATTGTTTGCGAAGTGTTTTTGCTTCTGATACATCACTCGCACCCGTGATGATGTCATCCATATAGACATCCCTTGCCATTTTCCTTGACGAATGTGGGAAATTTTCGGCCTCATCTAGTGAAAGCTGCTTCAGGGTGCGTGTAGCTAAGAAGGGGGCAGGTTTAGTGCCATAAGTAACTGTACATAGTTCGTATTCCTCTATTGGTTCATCTTTTGAAAATCTCCATATGATCCTTTGCAATGGTAGGTCTGCAGGGTCTATCAACACTTGCCGGAACATCTTTTCCACATCAGCGATTAGTACTATAGGATACAGCCGGCTTCTCATTATGATTGATCGAAGGTCATCTTGTATAACTGGGCCGTTCAGTAGGGCATCGTTTAGTGACATTCCAGTTGATGTCTTACTAGACGCATCAAAAACGACTCTAACTCGTGTGGTGGTGCTCGAATTTTTAATTACCGGATGATGTGGAAGGTAGTAGCTGACAATGGAACTACTCGTATGATCGTTTACCACCTTCTTCATGTGCCCTTGTGCTAAATATTCAGCCATAAAGGCGTGATTTAGATTTTATTCATTTTTAAGCGTGCGATCGCGGCCCAGGCGTCTTTCTAGCATTTTTAAACGTTGAATAGCCGTCGACTTCGACTCGCCTAATCGTGCCAGAGCTTCGTCTGATTTTGGTAGTCCTACTATATAACGCCCATCTTCGTTGCGCTTAACGCTTCTCACAAAATGCTCCTCACATTTTGCTTCCTCTATGGAATTATTGGAGAGTGATCGTCCATCTTCGCACTCCCAGAATTTATTCATTGGATTCTCTAACGACTCTGATACTGCCACAGTCTGACACATTATCAATGAACTTCTACCATTTGCTCCGCATCTGCCAGTGACCAACCACCCAAATACTGAGACAACGAGGGTGGGCAGGCCAGAGCCCAATGTAATACGTTGTTTAGTGGGAAAAAACTCAAAAAAGTTTCGGACAACGCTTGTAAAAATTAAGTGGTATAATTATCATCCAAATTAAAAATAAAAGTAAGTTAACAGCCCTTCCACCAACAGCTGTCATATGGTTTGACATCTCCTGATCGTTTATTACTTACGAAAACAACAAAGTGCCCTTTTACATACACGTTTCGAAACTTTTGAGCTGGAAGTTGTAACCATTTCCCTAATTCCTTTGTGAACGATTTAGAAATTTAAGTACACCACCTCAGTTAGTAACTAATATGAAATGAAAAAACCGTGCATACAACAGGGACAGAAAGATCTATTTATTAAATAAAATTATGATTTGTCTTCGGACGGTGGTGGGGCACATTCGGACACTGTTTAATACCTCATAAAATTTGTGTCTGATTGTTGTTTACTAACTAACATCAATTTCGTCTGATTCTCAGACCTAATGATGGTTCGAAACTACAAAAATAAAACCGTTAAAACCAGCATCAACAAAGATGAGATGCTAAGAGCTATCGAACTAGTTTCGAATAGAACGTTTTCATGATTCTAGCTCACAGGTGGTCCAACTGGGTCCATCGTCTTTGCTAATTTCCCAACTAACGGTTGCATAATGGGAAAACTGTTTCTCAATGTTCTGGATCAGTTGAAAAAGGTAGCAAAAAGCAACGTAAACGAATCAATTTCAAAAAATCAAAAATCAATCAAAAAGTCATTGCTCTTTGGAAACAATTAAATATTGCCGAGAAAATTGCACAATTCATGTATCTTTTCCACTATTTTTTGTTTATTTTCTCTATTATAGTGACATTCAACACTTTTGGCTGGTTCGTCACATTTACCTTTCATTTTTGGAAGAATGTCGGGAGTGAGAATTGAACTCGTGATCTTTGCGTGAGAAGTATGGATGTTACCACTACGCCAGATTTCCTCCCATTTACCACCTTATGTCACAAATCGCTTACAACCGCTAGATGTTTCAGTTATTGGCCCTTTCAACCAAAAGCTCTCAGTTTCCCAGAACGATTGGCTACTCAACCATCCTGGAAAAACTATTTCTATACATGACCGTTCAGGTATAGTTGTATCGGCTTATAATGCTTCCTTCAATCTGAGTAATATCCTAGCTGGATTCAAAATGACAGGTTGCTATCCATTCCCAAGAAAGGTTTTTTTCGGACAAGGATTTTGAATGCTCAAATGATTTCACCTACTGGAGCGGAGGTAGCAACTGACTCATCGGGTAATACAACAATGCTGCAAAACATTGTGTCTACAGCTAAGACAGATTTTACTTTGGCAACTTTGTCCCCGGAAAATGTTGAACCTTTTCCAAAAACTTCACCGCGGAAAACCACCACTCGAAAATGGATGAAAGCAAAATCACGAATTATTACTGACTCTCATAGCAAGCAATTTCCTTTCAGTCAAATACTGATAAACAGAAAAATGAATATGCTGGAAATAAGAGGAAACGAAAGTTTTAATTTTTTTTTCGTTGTCCGAAAGTGACCCAGTACTGTCCGAAACTGCCCCAGGGCACATTCGGACAAAAAGGCAGTTTCCAAAAATTCGAATAAAATATTCTTAATCGCATCAACGCACACCTTCAACACGCTCATATGATACATTGATGTCCGAATGACAACCACGGTGAATTCAGGATTTTTTTTCATTTTTACAAAAAATATTAAAAATCAAGGAAAAAAAGTGTCCGAATGTGCCCCCTCTCCCCTACAGATTGTTAGGTAGTTGATCCAGAATAATTCAGGAGGCGATAGAGGGTCATATTTGATGGAAAACATCTTACACGCTTATGGTCAAATCTCAACTACGAAATAATTATTGAACTTTCCTTGAGACCGATATTTTGCCTTACCAACAAGAAGGATAACAGTGGGGTGTCAAGGAAGGAATTGTAGAGTGGTTGGAGAGCTTCAATTTGGTTGATAGAAACAGATAGATGAGAATTGAGCATATTTTTAGAAGGATTAATGAGTCACCTCCTGGAATACAGTGCCATCTTGATTATCCGCGAGTGGATGAACCGCGTTTCGGATTATCCGCGAAAGCGAGATTTATAGTAATTCTCGTGGCCTTCTCGAAATTCGTTCACATTATCTGAACACTGGTGTACATGAGCTAATAGATGGGCACTTTAAGGATTTCTGTATTGATATAACATAATTTTTATGCTGAAATATCTTTTTTTCGTGTTTGAACCCCATATTTTATTGCGTTATCCGCGCTGACTTTGCCAGATTATTACGCGGATAATCGGGGTTCTACTGTATTTCGAATCAGCTACCTAACTCCATGTATATTTTTATTAGAATACTGGCAATTGTTTTAACTTTGACGATTAATGGTGCATGGACAATCTCATCTTCTTCTTCTTCTTTTTCAATGGCACTAACATTCCTAGAGGAACTTCGCCGTCTCAACGTAGTATCACTTGCGTCATTTTTATTAGTACTTAGTTGAGATTTCTATGCCAAATAACACGCCTTGAATGCATTCTGAGTGGCAAGCTCTAGAATACGCGTGATCACAGTGCAAGTCGGAGGAAATTTCTTTGACGAAAAATTACCCCGACCAGAACGGGAATCGAACCCGAATACCCGGCATGTTAGTTATGACGCTAACCACTCGGCCAAGGGAGCACCAACAATCTCATGCAAATGTAAATATCGGTTCCTGTATTTTGTTGAAATCAAAATACGTTGAAAAAATTATTTTACCCGCAATTCTGTATGAAAAACTATACAAACATCATCTTCCTAAGACTAACTGTTCTCGAGATATAACAAAATGTATACAAAATTATATTTGATGAGAAACTATTTACACATACCATGAAGTTTCAGCCATTATGAAACCGTTTAATTTGTGTTTTAGTTTTTGTAGTTAAATTAAAAGATTTCGTAATGATTGAAACTTCATGGTATGTCTGAATATTTTTTCATCCGTACCTATAAAAGTTCGATCATAGGAATTACCATGGTCATCCACAGTTTACGTGAGATATTTTTAGAATATAGATTACACTGAAGAAGTTTAATGATATATGTGAAAAAATATATGAATGTGGCCGCACTCTCAGGCGGCTCTATCCATTTATTGATAAATACGGAGAGTTTTGAAATTTTCGAATATGTAACAGATTTTATTTAATTTTGAATGTATTTGTGATTGTATTAAAAAATAATTGTATTCTTCCTGTCCATGTGGACTCATTTCACACCCTCTTTTCCCTCTCCGTGGACAAACGTAGAAATTTTCTTACCCCCTACCCCCACTAAAGTTGTCCACGTGGTATGCGGACAGCCCCTAAGGTCGTGAAGACATTTTTTGTACCATGTGAAGACATCTGAAAAAATCTCCTGGCATCCCTGCTCCCCACTAAAGTGATCTATTTTTTTGGAACCTCCTATCCTTCTCCCACTTGTAGTTTGTACTTTTTTCCCGTGGGTGACGTATTTCGGTTATTATATCAAAAGTCGCAGGGAAGTTGCAGTGGAGACAATTACATCCAAACACTAAACGATGCAAATCCAGATAGCGCTAGTCGCATGCTGTCAGTTTCGACGGGATGAAACACGACGTTAGACGTCGTGCACAAATTACGTAACGCGAGTAGGGGGGGCGTCGAGGTTTTGTTATTTAACCCTATCGCTACGAGCGTCGTCTTTAGACGACATGAGAGTGATACGGTACATCGATCACACCAGCGCAATGTGCATTCTTTTCGGCGCAGTGCTCCGTACAGCGGTAGCACTCCGGCGGAGCACACTGCCTATTGAAAGGGTTAATCTGACATAGGAGAGACGGGGGTAGACGTGATCGTTACGTAACAAAATTCCATTTTTATTTCTAAATAAATTCACGCGCCCCTAGCTTCGATTATGGGCCCGAAAGAGGTGTGTTTCCAAGATGATAGAGCAGTAAGCATCTCGAATATCGCGTTAATCTACCGAATCATGATTTTGTCATGGCTGCTAAACATAAGCTTATTCCGTCTGTTACCGCAGGATGCAAAATAAAGCTAGGGAACCTCGATCATGTAAAAACGCATTTTTAGCTTTAGTGTTTAGGCCAGCGATTGAGCGAGCGAGACCATCTCCATGTCACTTCACAATTATATTTACATGGATTTCCGAGCGGGCAACGGCTTATAAGCCACTGTTCAGTCCTATAGCAGAAATGAAATGGGAGTAGAAAAGAAGAGCATAGTGTTTAGACGAGCGAGCGAGCGAAAGCATTTCTCTGTCACTTTGCAATCGCTACTAAATGTATTTCCGAGCGAGCACCGGCTTATATACAGAGTTGTGTGATTTAAGTAGCCTGTTTTCATAACTATTTTTAAGCTATTGAAACATGTTTTCGGGTCAATAGTTTACAATGATATAACTCTTGCCATTTTGTCTTTCGAATGAAGTGAATGAAGATTATCATACCACTCCGTCCAGCCGGCAATAAGGTATTAACGTTCAAAACCTTGCATTCCGAGCGTCACGCGTTCGTTTGCGAAACTTTGAACTTACACCCCGGTACAGAAATGGAGGACAGAGTCCTACGTCAAAAAAATATTTTTTTACTGCACCAGAAATATTGTTTTGGTTTTTGCATAACCAAAGGCACAATAAAGTGAATTTACAAGTCAGCGACAAACTGCGTTTTGGGGTTGACGAGCAGTGGCAACCAAAAAGTTGCCACCAATTTTTGAACTGTTTCAATAGTTTATTTTTATCAAAGGCAAATATGTGTTCTTCCTCATGTAAGGATTATGTTCTCTGAAGTTTGAGTTGAGTCCTTGCCTAGTTTCCACGGCTTTATAAAAGGTTAAACAAGCTACCTTTGCGTGCAGCAAGATATGATTTGCCACAGCTTGATCGAAAACACGCCGAATATGTTGTTTGAATTGATTGAGAACTATGAACCTACAATTATTGAACTTGTTGTAATTCATGCGGAATTGCTCTTGATTTTGTGAAGGATTGATTGTTTTACATTCGGTTCTTTAGTTATGAAACATTGGCGTTTCGTTTTTTTAATGTTTCGCGTCTGTATAAAGTTCAAATGGCCAGTCTTATAAATGAAGATTGCTGTCCTATTCTACACTAAATACATCATTTAACCAAGCTCTTCCAAACTTCTAGAAATTAAAAAAAAAAATCGACTGGATCTTACCAGTGCTGCCACACGTACAGATTTATCTGGAAAGGTACAGATTTTTTCGTTTTTTTTGGTACAGATTCTGTAAGGTACAGAGTACAGATTTTTAATAAATGATAGTATGCAATCTACATTCAGAAAAAACTATGTATAAACATCATCAAACACACGAATGACGAATGAAATTTGAATATGGTATTTGTTATAAATAAATGAGTGTTTTTTATGCTAATAAAATGGATTTTTTTCTACAACAAATATTTTTGATGGTAAATTTTTTGGAAGAAAAAGTACAGATGGGAAAGATTTCTAACCCCTCTGATACAGATTAAAATGTGGCAACACTGGTTCTAACATCATCACACGTATTTCATAATCAAAAATGCATTGGCAAGACGATATGATGCTGATAATCACATAATTTCCACGTTTAGTCATTCAAAGGCATTCATCGTTGGTTTCAAACCCTTGCATAATTTTAATATGAATTCTATTTCCGGCGAGGATTAAAGCAGCGTTGCTAGCCGGCGGCATCTAATAACCATAGCTATCCACAAAAGATCGTGAGCCCCACCTCATGAGCGGACTCCACGTTCGTCCGTTAGGGTGCCGAAACAGATGAAGTAATGAAAGACCCGAGTGAAGGCCGTGGTAAAAAGCCCCGTATTATTTTGCTGTGCAGAATAAAGAGCAGACAAAATCCATTACATAAATTGGGGCCAGATTTTTGCCTTCAAGTTTATTATATATTGCAGTTTTCTGCCCCCATTTTCCGCTTTCCGATCCACGCTTTTCGGCGTATGAATGGTATTCATGAGAGATGAATCAGGTGCATCTGCTATTCGCCATGCGAGCGAAACCAGGAGAAATAGCACTGACCAAGACGTGCATCAAAGGAAGGAAGCAGATAAATTTCGCAATTTACGGCGAAATAGTTTTTCCATGTTCACCTGGACGCGATGCCCAGTGCTGGTGATGTGTGGCTGAAGTTGATACTGCTCTCGGATTTCGTTGCTTGACTCCCAAACAGCCCAAAGGTCGGCATTTGTCCCAATTTTTTGCGTATGATATCACTTTTCAGTATGGGCTAATGTGCTCGAAAGTGACATTACGCTGAAAATGAATTCAGAGATCCTGAGAGAACATCGAAATTTGTTCGTTTGTTATTGTTATTGTTATAGGAAATCCCAAAGGTCTACTGGTAGGATTGCTCCTGCTTTCATCCGTCAGCGAGAAATCCCCCGGGTGAACAACCCGTAGTTCTGGTATGATATGTATGACCACGACAGCCATCACCTAGTTATCAAAACATCATACATAACATCCGTGAAGTAAGATAAACTTCATGTAATCTTGCAGTGTTTAAATAAATAAAATGAGTGTGATTTTTTATACGTGCTTGTTATCCGTCGGTTTATTTATTCGATAATTCGAAAGGTCTGTTGTTGGTCTTGAACCCAGGCCAGCTGAGCCTCTCACGTTCACCATTGGACCCCTGGACACCGTCCGAATATTTGTTAATGATGTGTGATATGATGTCAAGAATGTTTAATATTTTAGTTGAACTGAAATTGCAAAGTACTCCGAGTACATATTTTTTTATCCTATAAACACTATAAGATACTATGCATGTACGAGACGAACGTAGCCATAGTCGGAATTCTATCTGTATCATGGACGCTATCGTGGCAATGTCGTTCTGTTTTACCCAATTGAGTGCAGTTTCCAAATGGTTTAATCAAAATTGCCTGCTGTTCGATGTCAATTGCTTTGTCAATTAGTTTATTCCCATATCGATAGCAATTGTGACCCGCCATGAGTTTCTTATCAATGTTCCGATATGGTATCCGCTTCATGTGTTCAGACTTGCATTAATATCGATTCTGTGGGAAAATTAAAAGAGTGAAATATTGATAATTTTATTGTTTTTTGGCGTATCGGTTGTTTGATGCGATTAGTTGCCACAAGGTAACGAGAGTGGAACATGTAGAATTCCGGATATCTATTGCTCTACAAGATATACAACTACAGCAGAACTGTCAATCCCCGCAAAATCCTTTAAGAATATAAAGGACAACTGTTTTTGTGCGAGGGATAGGGATCGTATCAAAAAATGCATAAACAACTAAATATTACTAAATACGCACTAAACTTCACCAGTAATTTACAAAATAGCTTTTGCTACACAATTTAAAAAAACATTCTTTATGCGGCAAATCCAATTAGTGCCAATTAGTGGACCTAAGAAGTAAGAAACGCGGATCGAAAATTTAAAACGCGTTTTTCTCGAAACTATGTTTTGCAAACCGGTGGGATTTCTATCGCCGGAATGGCCCATCCAATTTTGATGAAATAGTTTTTCCCAAATTCTCCACTAAATTTCCTGTTATCGTACCGTTTTATCTCATATTCCGAACAGTCTCAAATTCCGAACACTTCATTTTGAAATGTAAATTTACTAAACTTTTATGTTATAAATAATTCTATAATGAAAATACAGAAATTCTTTGAGATTTAGGCTTCATTTTGACGTCATTTGCAGGTATCGATACAGCCTACAATTTATAATATTAGACGTTTACAAAAAAGTGACAGTCAAATTCAATGATAAAATGTATTCGTTAGCAAATTCCGTAAAAAACAAGCATAGTTAATTTTTCAGTTTTTGTAGTTGTTTCAACTATTTTGTTTGCTGTTTTCATGGTAATTGCTAAAAATGTAAGAACCTACAATAATTGGTTGAAAAGAATGGTATTTTATGCAGAAATCTCCATCAAAATTAATATTGAAGTAGTGTTCGGAATATGAATCAAGTTTCTACGTATGATTCAAATACCGAACACTTCATTTTCAAATGTAAATTTACTGAACTCTAATGTTATAAATAATTGAATAATCAAAACCCTGATATTCTTTGGGTTTGTTACCGTTTAGGAATATAGTAGTTTTAAGAACATAAATAAATTAGTTTATATAAATAAATAAATATATGTAGGTTTAAATTAGAATGTAAAACATTAGAATTACTCTAGGACATAAGTTAGCTATAATCACACGCACACACATATACACACCAAATACACAAACCTAGAGTTGAGCGATATACCATAAAAACACAATAGCTGAAATACACATGTATAAGTTTCGAGAAGAGACATACGATATAAAAACTTGGGGAAAAGGAAAGCACTACTGGGTCTATAAGAAAAGGTCTTTATCCAAGACACAATGGTCATAGAAAAGTGTCCATACTTTTCTAATTCAAATTAAATCGAAAGCACTTGGAAACTGCAGTTCATACAGAGCGGACCGAAAAATCAGGTAAAGAGCATTTGATAATAGAAGAATTAGACCCAGTGGTAAATAGTGCTTTCATATCCTAAACAGGACCCAATAATATCGGCACTAATTCAAATAGATTGGCAACAATTGGTGTCATCGCTAAGCCAGCGGTCAACGAGAGACTTGAAGTGGAGTCGCCAACTCGTTGGAAACTCTACGCGCAACACAGCTCTGGTACCGACGACGGTCGCCAACAACGTCACAAGTGTCCTTCGCTCGACTCTTGCCGGTGGAGGCCTCCACACACTTCACAGGAACACGAACACTGTAAGTTAATAAAAATTGAAAAAAAAAGGAAAATCTAGTGTGTATTCAATTGCCAACTGATCCCTTGATTTGCGCACGGATGTGAAACATGCCGATCTTGAGCCACCGCGTTTTAAGCTTGAGCTAGCCATCGAAAAGAGGTATTGAGAGTCCATCCTCAATGGTCCCCGCGGCTCAGACCAGGGATCGAGGGCATTTGGGATTAGCCCTTCTGGCTGATCTGTTGAGAGAGAGGTAATAGCCTTCATTTTAACATCATTTACACGTATCGATACAGCCTATAATTTATAATATTGAGCATTTGCAAAAATGTGACAGTCAAAATCAATGATGAAATGTTTGCGTTAGCAATTTCTGTAAAAAACAAGCATCGTTAATTTTTCAGTTTTAGTAGTTATTTTCAACTATTTTGTTTGTTGTTTTCATGTTAAGTACCATAAATGATAAGAATCTACAATAAAAGGCTGAAAAAAAGGATATTTTATGCGGAAATTTTCATTAAAATTAGTGTTCGGAATATGAATCAAGTTTAAACGCTTGATTCAAATTGCGAACACTTCATTTTTTAATGTGAATTTACTGAACTTAAACTTTATAAATAATTGAATAATCAAAACCCTGATATTTTTTGGGCTATAGACTTCATTTTAACATCATTTACAGGTATCGATACCGATATAGCGCCCTTGATCTCGAAACTATGTGAACTATAAAAAACAACTACAATCAATAATTACGAAAGCAAAATCAAAATTTGTATAACGTATAACATTTTTCCAAAAAAGAGTAGCTAATTGACTTTAATTTGATATATCGATCATATGAATCTGTCAAGTAGTTCAAAAGTTACGATTTAACAAAAAAAATGCATTTTTGCTGTTCGGAATTTGAGACAGAAGTGTTCGGAATATGAGTCAGTGACAAAAATGGTGTTCGAAATTTGAGACAAAAGTGATTGAACATATTTTTACTTTTTCACCATGAATATGTATTTGTAAATCAATCTTATTGTAGCCAAATTAAAAAGAAGGCTCTATCGTATCCCAAAATCAATTCAATTTCGCGAAAGAGTACCATTTTGAGTAATGAGACACTGTTTTATGGCTAAGCTTAAGTGTTAGGAAACGGTAAGTAGGCCTTTTTTGATATTTTGAATAATAAAATATTGGTGAATGTTTTTGTATCGATTTTTGAGGCAAAAACAAAAATTTTTTTTACAAAAAAATCATTATTTTCTCACCGTAATGACAAGCTGTACAATACGTGTGACCACAGTGCAAGTCACAAGGAATCTCTTTGACGAAAATCGACTGGCCGTTCTTAAGGCCGGGTATTGCGGCCAAACATAAAAAAATAGATCCTGCCACAGACACTTCATTCGTCATAACTAATTTTGAATTAATATTTATGAACATATGGTTAAAGGATACGAAACAAATAATGTGTGGGTTTTTGTATGTACCGTACGATGATTCGACGTGATCAGGACAACGTCATTCTACGATATCGTGAGCTATGTCAACAATTCATGGTCGACATAAATGCAAAGGTAGAGAGTGAACGACTGCGATTTATTCGACAGAATCAACAGAAGCGGCGTGAAGAAGAATACATTCACTTGCGAAGCGCTATCATGAGCAAAACCGACACAGCCTTTGCTATTGCTAGGCCAAAACGCATGCATTGTCATGACATTACAGTACGTGTATTCTAACAAAAAATCCACTACCACATTACACGTATTCGGTCCCAGGCGTTGCAAGTATGCACATTTTTACTTTGGTTAGTCGAATTGGTAGCGTTATTTCCTTTGAAATTCCAAATTCGTTTACCGGTCAACTACTGTCCCAAGTTCTGGAATCCGATCGAGTCAGAATTACACGAACGGATCGCAATATTGCTATCTATAATCCGTTCGGCTCAAATCCAATTGGGTTGTGCAAATGGTGCAATCTTGCCACACAATTCGACATAAACTACATAGAGTTTCATGTTTCATTTCCGTGAAGAAAAAATGATGATGAATTTTCGAGTGAAATAAGCACGCTTAAAAAATTTTAATTAAAAATTTTAAATCGAAATAGACCCTAATATCTCTGCAAGTGGGGAAAATCCTTGAAATCTCTTGAAATCATTTAACTTTTAAAAGATGTCATTCACATGTCAGTCACGTTAATGAAATACTTTGAATTAAGAATAAGTAATGGTTTGTCTTGGCACTCCATTCCTCGCTATGTCGAACACAACTATGAACACATAAGTCACGGACATTTCACCTTGTTTATCGAATGACGATGCGCACCGTCACTTTCGTCAGTACAAACATCAAACAAACTTCCGTTCAAATCGTTTCATTCGTCCTATTCTATTGATCACATTCGATCGATTTTATAGATCGTTAAAACATTTAAACACACTATCAATATATTGATTATATTTTATTTAAAAAAACAACATATCCAGTAGCGATAATTTATATGGCAGAACAACGTTTGCCGGGTCAGCTAGTTAGCATATAAAATAAGCGCACAAAAAAAGATTTTACTGTACTCATGAAGGAATGAAAATACAAATCTATCATTGCAGAGGAAGCAATGATAATCGATTTGTGTGTTCATTATTTTGTGGGAATAGTTAATTCAGTAGAAATGATACGCAATATAGGGTAGGGGAGCAGTGACCAATCTACCCTAGATTCCTCGAGTCAAAAGAGATACACCACGATTGATATGAGGTACAGATTAGGGGGGCGTCGCTGATTAATGGTCAGTTGCACCCCAATAGGAAGTATCCCGTGTCGGCCACACATACAGAGCACTGGAGACTGCAACATCCCAATTATGAGAATCTTTGTAATACTAACCTCGAGCCATCCGCGAGTAATCGGTTACATATTACTAACATAGTCGCAAGACTAAATTGTCAAAATATTGAACTTCCGGCCCCGTCAGGCTAACGCCATATGTGCCTTAATAAAATATATATTTTGGGAAAAAAAATAGGGTAGGGGAGAGGGGGGCACATTCGGACACTTTTTTCCTTGATTTTTAATATTTTTTGTAAACGTAAAAAAATCCTGAATTCCTGGTTGTCATTTGGACATCAATGTATCATATGAGCGTGTTAGAGGTGTGCGTTGATGCGATTACGAATGGTTCGAATTTTTGAAAATTGACTTTTTGTCCGAATGTGCCCCATGTGTGGGGCAGTTCCGGACAGTCTTGGGTTCTATGAGTCAGTAAACATTCGTGATTTTGCTTTCCGCGGTAAAGTTTTTAGAAAGGGTTCAACATTTTCCGGGACAAAGTTGCCAAGGTAAAATCTATCTGTGCTGTAGACGCAATGTTTTGCAGCATTGTTGTCAGTTGAGTCAGTTGCTACCTCCGCTCCAGTAGGTCATTTGAGCATTCAAAATCCTTGCCCGAAAAAAATGTTAGGAGTTGTATCTAGGACACGACCGCATATTTTCGACGTAGAACTACGCAATTATATCATGCAATCCACTTGTTTACCACTTCGAATATTATTTTAGAATGCATCGTAATTTTTGTAATAGATTATGTTCTTCGTTAAAAATAAATTTGATGAACGTCCTTTTACGTTTGATATGATGCCTAGGACTACCAAAATATTTGAACGGAAAATTGTCAAACGATCATTGTATTTTTCATTTCCCTCTAAAATTATTGCACATTCCATATTTACGTAGGTCTTGAACAGCGAAAGTATCTGAAATGACAATTTTCCCAGGCTTCTCAGTTTAAAAGTTCGCTTTAGGGATTCCGGTCTGCACAACGACAAGCGAGTACAAAAGTACTCAACACCAAAAAATACCTCTGACTTGCATGTTTTGACGAAGCGGATTACCCCAGGCACATTGATTTTGAAGTCTGTGTTAGGGAAATACAGCTCGATGGGAAAAAAAATTCCCCCCGACTTCCATGTATATTTGCAAAGCGGTTTTCCACAGGTACATCGATTTTGAAGTCTGTGTTGAGCAAACCGTCAATCGGGCCAATCAAAACTTAGCAATTAGGCCGTTTTGATAACGCTTGACATTTTACAGTTATTCAATTGTTCATCTTAAGAAAAATAATACTTTATTAATTGTGATAGATGCGTATATTTCCTATCAATTGATGCAAGTATCTTTCCGATCTGTTAAGAAATGTTTGAGTTATAAGCATCAGAAATACGGGTAGGGTTAGCACACAAATCGGCAGAACGTATGTGAGAGAAAAAAGGATGTTCTTCCAGTTTTCATGAATTTAAACCGTTTAGAGATTAGCGAATTGTAATGTATAGCATATCAAACAAATCTTAGAGAATTTCCGATTCGATTGGTATGCAAATCATGAGAATTCGTTCACAGTGAAAATAGTTATTAACGTTAACTTTATTTCATAAAAGCGTGACCTGTTTTCTGATTTGGCACCCTTCCTGAAAGACGTAGTTCTACGTCAGAACCTTTCTTGAGAATGGATAGCAACCTGTCATTTTGAATCCAGCTAGGATATTACTCAAATAGAAGGAAGCATTATAAGCCGATGCAACTATACCTGAAAGGTCGTGTATAGAAATAGTTTTTCCTGGATGGTTGAGTAGCCAATCGTTTTGGGAAACTGAGAGCTTTTGCTTGAAAGGGCCCAAAACTGAAACATCCAACGGTTGTAAGCGATTTGTGACATAAAGTGAAGAAGATACATGAATTGTGCATTTTTCTCGGCAATATTTAATTGTTTCCAAAGTGCAATGACTTTTTGATTTTTTGAAATTGATTCGTTTACGTTGCTCTTTGCTACCTTTTTCAAATATTCCAGCACATTGAGAAACAGTTTTCCCATTATGCAACCGTTAGTTGGGAAATTAGCAAAGACAATGGGCCCAGTTGGACCACCTGTGAGCTAAAATCATGAAAACGTTTTATTCGAAACTAGCTCGACAGCTCTTTCCATCTCATCTTCGTTGATGCTGGTTCTATCGGTTTTCTTTTTGTTGTTTCGAACCATCATTAGGTCTGAGAATTAGACTAAATTGATGTTTGTTAGTAAACAACAATCAGACACAAATTTTATGAGGTACTAGCTGACCCGGCAAAATCCGTCACGCCCAAAATGTGTTTTTTGTTATCAATACCTGCAAACATTCACGTTCTCTTGCTATGAGCAAGTTCATGGGTCTAATCGCAGAACTGTTCATTGGTTGCTCTTCTAATCGACCTCATTGAATTTACCTTTTACTAGAAATTCCTAGTATTTCTAACAAAACTCTCGTTTCTCAGACACAATTCTCGTTCAAGATTTTTCAACCACTTGCAAATAACATGCTTCTCCGTTACATGGAATGAATGTTTTATACAGAAAATATGATAGAATGAAGACAGCCCTAAGTCGGACAATTCCTTCCTTGAGTTCTGCTCTTATCAACACATTCGGCGATATTTTGACGTAGGACTACGTCTTTCATTTCTATACCGGGGTGTAAAATCAAAGTTTCGAAAACGAAAGCGTTACGCCGGAGACCGAGATTTTGAGCGTTAATAGTTCCTAAACAACTGAACGAAATGGTATGTTAAACACTTCATTCGAAAGATAAAATGTCTACGTTCTATACTTGTTACTTTCTGATCCAAAAACTTGTTTCAATAGTCTTACAATTGCTTTCAAAACAGGCTATTGAAATCACCAATCGGTATATAAGCGAGCGCCGCTCGGAAATCCACTCAGTTCAAATTGAACAGCGATTGGAGCATGTTGTCGCTGTTGTGGTGAAGCTCTTCTTCTTCTTCTTTTTGGCTTTAAGAGAGTTTAAACTGAAGCTCTTCGTTTATCATGAAAGCGCGGATGAACGGTGTCACCAAGAGCCTGTTTGTGCACCTTAGGCCAGAAGGGAATCCATCAGGAGGAGAGTGATGCCACAAACGGTTCCCCGGGAAGATCTCGAAGCAGCCGCTACACACACACACACATACACATACACGCGCGTAATTCTTTCCGTTTGGATGCCAGTCAGCATCGAGAAAGATCCGGAAACTAATCTGCCAGTTCCTCTGGAAATTTAAAAATACATTCATGTGAAAGAGTTTATTTGAATGTTTTCTATCCATGTAACACTGTGACCAAATATGTTTCATTCAAGTGCTATTAACAGATGGTTATCGAGTTAGCATTAACCACTGGTGGGCTTCCAGTATCGAGGATATAATGTGGAAATATCTAATCGTTACTGAAAATAATCTGCCAGTTCCTCTGGGAATTTGAAATTACATTCATGTGAAAGAGTTTATTTGAATGTTTTCTATCCATGTAACACTGTGACCAAATACATTTGGTTTTGTGATTTTTCAATCAATCGCAATTAACAGGATAGCTTCTGAGGATTATTCTTCCCCATCAGTAGGATATTTCCGTATCCAATATTGTATGCGCACGCAATCGATTATTGCTCAGTCGCCGAAAGTTCCGAGCTCAGAGAGTTCATTCCCCTCTAGTTTGCCTTCCAAATTGCCATCATAAACCACGCCTTCTCTCGATTCAATCACGCACAAAAAGCATACTTAAGCGATATTCTGGTGGTGAGATGCATTCATTTCTCGTGAGGACATCGACAAGACAACATCGTTGCTGAGGGTGCTGGTCGGCGAAGGATCGTGATCTGCCCTGAAACTCAAGCAGTTTGTTTGAAACTGTGAGGGAGCACAGAGAAGCCGATCCTTCAGGAGAAGAGAAGGTGACCATCGAAGCAGCCGCTACACACACACATACACGCACGGAATTCTTTCCGTTTGGATGCCATTCAGCATCGAGAAAGATCCGGAAAATAATCTGCCAGTTCCTCTGGGAATTTAAAAATACATTCATGCGAAAGAGTTTATTTGAATGTTTTCTATCCATGTAACACTGTGACCAAATATGTTTCAATCAAGTGCTATTAACAGATGGTTATCGAGTTAGCATTAACCACTGGTGGGCTTCCAGTATCGAGGAAAATGTGGAAATATCTAATCGTTATTGAAAATAATCTGCCAGTTCCTCTGGGAATTTAAAAATACATTCATGTGAAAGAGTTTATTTGAATGTTTTCTATCCATGTAACACTATGACCATGTTGTTTATTTCATATCAATGGAAGAACAGAAGGAATACTCTCACGCCTAAAAATGGCTACTGTGTATTGTACAATTTATAGAAATCATAAACATGTAACATGTACACGGTTAAAAAACCGGCTCTGTTGCAGCTAAAATGCTAAACCGACCACTGTCTGTTTGTATTCAATATTAACTTCAATATGACAGTTTTGAACAATGGGGAAACAACAGTTGTTCCTAAACTTCCTGCTATACCCAATGCGCTTGACCTCTAGAGTTTGCTAGCGTTAGATTGCAAGTGGAACATAATCTAGGATCCCAACGCTAGTGATCAATTGCTAATCACGATATCTATCAACAATGGGTTGAATTCTCCTGAATCAATAAACATGGTATACGATCTCAAATGACACATTGACTGGAAAGAATATGCGGACACGATTGCTCTAAACATCAATACCATAGATGGTTTGCATCTCTTGGAGGAGTGTGACTTTCCTTCTCGTTTGATATATAACAGCACA
The DNA here is from genome assembly GCF_029784135.1 of Toxorhynchites rutilus septentrionalis. NCBI lineage: Eukaryota > Metazoa > Arthropoda > Insecta > Diptera > Culicidae > Toxorhynchites > Toxorhynchites rutilus. Next base: position 185,888,500 of record NC_073746.1, read on the forward strand.
GTTCGCGCTCAAACGAAAACTATCCCAGGATCCATTATTCGTCGACCTCCCAATTCATGGTGGGATATCCAGTAGTTTTCCTGTATTTCTTACATCTCCAACGCTCCCAAAAACATCATTCCGAAAGAAATAATCTGGGTCGTTTGAAGGTGAACTATTCACACGGAAAACCAGGACGAACTTTATTTTGTTTGTCCACTGCTCTAGATATTTTAGTCAAGCTGACAGGAGCTGTCGCCGATAGGACTTGTCGTTAAACGTGTTCATTTTCCGACCTGTCGACAGTCCAAGACTTTGACTTCTATCGAGAGGAACTTCTTGAACTTGCCAACCCAACTCTGTTTATTTTCGCTCGGCAGAACCGGTTCAATTATCATTCCATTGATCGTTTAATTGAACTTATGGACGATGATTTCGTCCGTGAAATGGAGAAAAAGGGGCGAAGAGGGCTTTTGAGAAGATACAGCTCACTACGTTGGGATTAGGGATTGCATCAACGTGCCAAAATTTCAGTAACCGGTTATTCGGTAATGAAAATGTCATTACCGGTAAAAAAATACTTCAAGATAAACCATTTTCTTGAAGAAACGGCTTTTACTTATAATGATTAGTTTATAAAAAATATCATAGAAGAGTTGTGTCCGAGACACGGCCGCATAGTTGACGTAGGATTCCGTTAGGCTATCTGTTGATTTTGGATATGTTTGAAGAATTATATCGTTAAACTCTTTGATAATGATTTGGTGGCTCTGACCGAGGACCGTCTTGTTTGGATGTTGGGTATTGTTTGTTCACTCCGCCAGTGTTTACTGAGTCATGATGACAGAAGGATGGTAAACAGTCGTTGGATGGTGCATATCAGGTAAAAGATACCGAAGTGGAACGAGATGTGATGAAAACCGCCCTCTGTCAAAACAGACAGCTTAAACAAAACGACCCGTTCTCGAGCGGGAACACACCTTAGTTTTTATTTGGGAAAATTGAAATAAATCGTTTCATATATCAAGTCATTTTTAACATAACTGTTTCCATATACAATTTCACACTTACACTTGTGCTAAATTTTTCAAAATGCACGATCGGTCCAGTTAGCCTACCGTCATCGAACGGGGTAGCCAACTAGGCAAAAAAAACTTATGTTTTCCCCGCACATTAGCTGAAAAAAAAAAGAAAAGCTCGGTGAATGAGCAGTGCCGGCAAACGACTTGGACCGCTTAAGGAAGTAAGAAGTGCGCGACGGAAAGTTAAATTTGAAATTAGTAAAATATTGATTTTGTGAATAGAGGTGGTGGAGGAAAAATGATAGAAGAGATATAAGGTTAGTTGGAAATTGAAAATGGGAATAAAGGTAGTAACGTTTAGTTCCGTTTCACAGAAGATAGGATCGTAGAACAAAGGATAAGAAAACTAGGAAGAGGAGAGAAGAAAAATCTGGAAAAAAGATAATATCTAGAAACGATAGGTAGGAGAATTTAGGGACAGATGAAAAGGAAATAGAGAATAGAAAGAATAAAGAAAGAAGAAACGTTGTACATAAAACAGATACTCATGCTCCTTTACGACCACTATTCCTTCGCATTTATCGTCCTTCGGACTTTAAAGGAGTCTTCCGCCCTCGTCCTCAATCGGTCGGAAGAGATGGGTCAGCACTGCACAACCTTTGAGCGCATTCAGTGAGGGGGCTTAGCAGGTGGCCTCAATAGGTGCGTGAGGTCCCTGGAGGTGCGAAAAACACGACGGAACTTCTGTTTGTGAAAAGAGGGTTTTGAAGGTAGCCGGCAAGGGAATAAGCGACCCTGAGAACCCTATCCCCGAATCCTAATAGTTACACCATTATGAAATGACTGAGCAATAAGCGTTTGAAATTGGACAATTTTCACGATGTGCTCGATTTTCGATTTTCAATTTGTACACCAATATGTTCCCGAAAGACGTAATCCAACGTCAAAAACATTTTGCAAGTTTTTGCTACTTAGTTTGTTGTTTAAAGAAATACATAAGGACTCAGTGAATGTTAATTTTGTCGTCTTCTAGTCTAGATCGGATTTCATTAACAAAGTTTCCAGAAGAGGAAAATCACGTTCAGAGTCCAATGATGTTGGTCTTACAGTACAAAGAGCATGGAAGAGTCAGGTCCGAGGTTTTTAAATAATTAATATTGCTTAGGTATGCTTTTTGTCCGTGATTGAATCAAGAGAAAATGTGGCTTACGATGGCAATTTGGAAGGCAAACTAGAGGCGAATGAACTCTCTGAACTGTCGGTGCAGAATGAACTGAATTAAAATGAAGAAATTGGATAAATATGATTTCTAATGGGCAGGTGGGGGTGCAAATAGACTCTTCGATACGAGTGTCATCTATAGACGACATCAGGGTGATACTGCACATCGATCACACCAGCGCGATATGCATACTTTTTGGTGCAGTGCTCTGTTCAGCGGTAGCACTTCGACAGAGCACACTGCCGTAGTGAAAGGGTTAATTGTATCACGACCATCAGCAGAATGATTATTCATATACGGGAACAAATTTCCACATACGAAACGTCTTTCTGCAATTCTTCCAATCATCGATTGTGAGTTCAAAACTCAGGGCCCTCATTGACCATCTTTGTGTTGTTACAGAATAGCTACGTCCACGCAACAATCATCAGCGATGGAGATCGATCCACGGTCGAAATAAGATCGATTCATCCATACAACTGCTCTGCTCTGCAAGACACATCGGGCTGCTGTTCTATAAATATCTCAACAATGATCAATCAACTGTCTCCGCTGTCCGGTGGTCCAACTGGATAATGGAAGAACAGAAAGAATACTCTTACGCCTAAATGGCTACTGTGTGAATGTACCATATGTAGTGGTATAGAAAGAATACTGACGAATGACAACTGTGTAATGTGCTAATTATAGATATGATAACCATGTGACATGTATACGATTAAAATTCGGCTCTGTTACATCTCAAATGCTAATGAGCCTTAAATAAATAAATGGGATAAAAAAAAATCTTCCAATCAGGGCTTCAAGCAGCTGCTTCGAAATTTCTGATGGTTGCTCCGATAGCTGTTCTAGCATAAACTGTAATCTGACGTCAGCTTCATAAAGGGTGCATTCCTTTCGCAATAGCAGTTCAACAGCGACCAGAACTGGTTCGAGGGCATCAACCAATTCCTTTATCGCTGTCAGTTCTTCATCGCTGAAGCTTATTTCGTGTTTCGTTTTCAGATCGAGCAGCGATTTTTGAACTGAAGTTCAGATGTTGCACAATCGGCGCAACACTGCCAGTTGTGTTTTTTCTATCTTATTTGGTCGGTATTATGTCAGAGGGGACCAAGACTTAAAATAAAAAATAAAAATTTCGGGTTATTGATTGCATTAGGTTAAGCATGCTGTAAGCTACATACCACATTCATCAGATTTGGAAAATCAAGCATACAGCAGGAATAATGGATCGGAATCGTTTTGAATGATCAATAAAAACCCCTTACAGCACTAAAAAGTGCAACCGTGGCCGAGTGGTTAACGTCTTTCGTTATCATGCCGGGTGTTCGGATTCGATTTCTGTCCTGGCCGAGGATTTTTTCGTCAGAGAAATATCCTTCGACTCGCACTGTGGTCACACGTATTCTAGAGCTTGCCCCTCGGAATACACTCAAGGCGTGTTATATGGCTTAAGAAATCTCAACTAAGTATTAATAAATGACGCTAGTTAATGCATACGTTGAGACGGCAAAAGTTCCACAGGGACCGTTAGCGCCATTCAAGAAGATGAAGCACTAAACTTCAACCTCGTTTTTCTCGAAACCTTAAAAATGTTACATGGCTCGGTCTGACTTAACTCCGACCATTTGATTCTCGAGTAATATTTCAAAGCGGCATTAAGGCAAATATTATTTATGGTGTAAAAATGAAAACTATCGAAATTACCGGTTATTGATTGTAAAATCACCGGTATTTCGGTAATGTAAAATGGCCCGGTATTACCGGTGAAACCGGTTAACAATCCCTAGTTAGGATTCTGGATTATATTCCACTTGCAACCGCTATGAGAACACCCATTACATTTGAAAATAATATTTGGTAACACTGATCGTGACAACGGAATGGATTTCATCTTAAAGGACTTCAATCCACTCAATTGCCTCCGATTCCCAAGTTATTGGCCGATTGCCTTTGCGTTGTCTTGTCATCGTCAACATTCATTTCATCAAAACATTACCGAAATAAAATGTATTTTGTGAATTCTGATTCTGAGTGACTAGCACTCGGCTCATCCGTGACTCAGATACTTGGACCGATAGTGTTTCCAATTCACGCATGAATATGATTAGTGAAGGAATCAATATAAAAAAAATTGTATCAAAAGATTCAACCGTCAAATATGTTTGAAGACGAACAAGTTAGTTCGGGTACTTTAAAAAGTTCCCAAATTATCAATTCAGAATAATAATAGATTGTTTCAGCGGTAGATCTCCTTCTAGGAAGTTCGCAGAGATTATCCTTTTCCAAGTGATCGCCTCAATTGCGGCAGCCTAGTTTAGCACCAGCGCTTGGTCAAAATCCCTTAGCCGCTGTGAACAACGACAAATGTCGCCTGTCTAAAGATTTATTATTATATAATTCCAAAATAATATGTAAATGATTGGAGGGGAAGTGAAGTACCACCGCAAAACCGCGACCACGTTCACCGCAACCGTTACTGCCATGCCTCTGCGGATTCCAACGATTTCGCTTTTCACCAGCTTTTCCAGGCCTACGTACTGTCGCACAAATCCGAAAATATTGGCTTTGAGCCGACGACGGAGCTGACGATGCTTTTCCCTCCCTCACAGCCTTTGTTGAGAAAAATTTGTGGTTTGCGGATAGGAGTTAAACTATGCCGTTAAGCTGGAATGATTCTAGCTGATGATTTAATTTCGACTTTTGCTTTCATAGGTCACCACGGCTGAACCTTTGCCATGCAACCTATGGGCACAAGACGACATGACAAAGAGCGAAAGGCCTCGAAGCGAAGACAAACTTTATGAAAATTAATTAGATTGAATGGCAACAATTTAATTAAATCCGCTAGCTACTACATGGAGAGGGAAAGATTGCCATGCTTATTAGGTGATATATTGAGTGTTCCTACCGAATCATTATTTGTTAACGTGAAGTGCAGTTGCGTTGGACTCACCACCATCAGAAGTTCAGCTGAAAATGATATGCTGTTAGTACTATAATCTATACTAAACTAATCTTAAGCTCTAAAAAAAACTAAACAATATCATGGACTGCGATATGATTTGTAGTATAAACGTATGTTAATTATTTAATTTTCCACGCAGTTGCCTTTTTTATTTTGAAAAGCTTTTCCGTTCTCATAGTTAATTATTACTTCGAACCTGACAATCAACACAATTACATTTTGTGATTGAAAATTAAGATTAAAGGGTATGGTTGTTTTTTTCCGGTTGATCGTTCCTATAAATTATAAAATACCCAGCATCAACCAACGTAACGCTGTTTCAAGTGTGATATCAAATTGTTTATTTTTCCGCTTTATTTTATGTGCCAGCAGAAATCTATTTTATTTACCGTATTCCCATCGATTTACCGTTCCTCTTAATTTTATTTCAATGAAGTTCAAACAGCTGCAATGGTCACAACTGTGTCGAGCAAGTTGGGCGGTCCATTCTGTCTTCCCGCTGTCTTCCCGGTCGTTTACGATGACAGGTACTTTGTGTAGAGGTGGTTTCTGGTGTTGGCACGTTCGACGTAACGATAAGTGAAATAAAATACGTACGAAAGTGAGGCAGTAATTCTGATAGCCAAAAAGCCATACTTTTGAACTTAATTTTCGGGGTATGTGTTCCGACGTTGGAATGGATACCGACTTGTTTGTCTGTCAGTTTATCGCCTTTTTTACGTCTTGTGGTACTGCAGATCGAACCATTAAAGCGCATTCATACGAAAATTTGTAAGCATTTTGATGTTGCCGACGAAAAAAAAGACCACGCAATCGTTTAGGGTAATGTTTCATGGGTTGAATTACATTCAACGATGTATAGTATTTTCGTTTTCATTTTAAAACCTTTCCTTCTGTATTATATTGTTTTTTGATTGTTTATTTGTAAGGATTTACGGGGTCAATAATTTATTTTTTGTCTTCAACATTATATAACATAATTAATAACGTTATTAAAAATGACGGGTGGGTAATGTCGGGGACATAACCGGAGAGACGTAGGACTATATAAAGGGGGAAACTTTTGTTAAATATATTGTTTCATTTTCTTTTCCTCTTGATGCGGGCTGAATGGAAAACGCAGCAAGAAAAATTCGGGGCTCAACGTGTTAAACAATTGCTTGTTCTTTTTTAATTTAAAATTTGTAAAAAACTGAATGATCTATCTAAATAATGGGGGTCTCCGTCGCCACATTGGTTGCGCGTTCGCTTAGTAAGCGATCGATCGTTAGTTCAAAACTTGGGGCCCTCATTGACCATCTTTGTGTTGTTACAGAATAACCACGTCCACGCAACAATCATCAGCGATGGAGATCGATCCACGGTTGAAATAAGATCGATTCATCCATACAACTGTTCTGCTCTGCAAGACACATCGGGCTGCTGTTCTATTAATAACTCAACAACGATCATATCAACTGTCTCCGCTGTCCGGTGGTTTAACTGGACAATGTAAGAACAGAAAGAATACTCTTACGCCTAATTTCCACGAAAGCGACGGATAACGGTTGTCCATCACTACAATAGATCAAACTAATGGTCGCAGTGGTACAATGCTCCTACAGAAGAACGGTTGTCCATTTGATGAAAACACGGTGGTTGTTGCTGTTGATATTCGTGGATCAATGGCCTTGAAGTCTCCACAAACTACAGACTTTTTATCGTCCAATTGTTTGATCGGCTTCTTGATCAGTACGGAGAGATATCTATACGCGCGTGTACAATGCATCGATTCAGTTGGGTCGGTGTTTGCACTAGCTCAAACCGTACAAAACTACCGGCCGATGAAATGTCTGCAGTCTGCGGAGGCTCTTAGAGTAAGAGCGCCACACAATTAAAACTCGTTGCCCGCTTTCGCCGTTGCCATCGCTACGCTCCTGCCGCTCATGACACTGCTCCAGCCTCTCCTGTCGTTGCTGCCGCTACATGATAAAACTATTAGCACATCTGTTCTGTTCCGCGGTTAGAAAAAGAATGATGGTTTTGGATAGCAACAGCCAAATTTATATTATTCGATTTGCGGTAGTGGAGGAAGTGGTTTACATTATGATTCTTTGTTTGTACCCAAATTATATTCCGCTATTACTCTGGTTGCTCGTTTTGGTCGGATCCATTTGAGGAGCACAAATCGGGCCAATCAAAACGAGGCACACAATGCGTTTGGACAATGCTTGACATTCCACAATTATTCAATTGTTTATCTCAAGAAAAATGAAATGTTATTCATTGTGATAGACGCGTAGAAATATTTCCTATCAATTGATGCAAACACCTTTACGATCTATTAAGAAATGTTCGAGATATGAGCGTTCAGATTCTTTCATTTTTTCCTACTTGCTCAGTGTCTAGTTTTTCATGTTGCCCCCCCATATCTTCCGGTTAGACGTAGTCCTACGTCAACATAATAATTATTAGTAGAATAGAAGTGATTTTACACGAGGAATGGCTGACATTAAATAAATCGTGCAGAATTTGCCAATTCACTTTTCTTGGCTCTCGTGATAGGGTCTACCTTTTTAGTGCTATGAATTGAGTTAGGAATCAGCTACTGATAAGACCACAATCAAAAGCATTCCAATTTAGCAAAACACCGGTAACAATGAATTATTGTTGTCTAATCAAATGAGAAATTTCCTCTCACTTGAATCAATTAAGCTTGATTACGGGTTTAAAAATTCATGTTGTGACAGTTATGAATAGAATATCAACATGGGACAATGGAGCTTGATGTTGTTTTTTGAAATACTGGAAACAAACAATTTGTTTTTCTATTTTCCGAAAGATTATGCATGAAAACATCGTTTTATGAAGAAAAGTGAAATTTGTCCAAAAGTAACATGTGAGAATTATGCGTAAAACTGCAATTGAATACCATAACAAAATAAACACAATTGGTGCCGTAGCAAATAACAACAGAATATAGTATATGGTAGTGATATCGCTCGTGAATGAGTAATCTGCAACACCTTTGCAAAATATAAATCTCATTGTTTCGCAAACAAATTGTACATGGGTATCAACATGGGGCAATTGAGCTTGATGTTGTTTTTTTTAAACACTGGAAACAAACAATAGTGGTTCTCAGATTTTAGTTTTTTATTGTATTCATAGTCTCGGGACCAAGTGCGCTATATTTTTTGATATTTTTTGTCTGAAAGCTGAGGATCACATAACGTATGTCGAAACCAAAGAGGCGTTTTTTTCGTTTTTAAGTTATGATTTTTCAAAGTTAACCGATGGTCCAAAAAATCATTTTTACAAAATGACAAAAAATGACACATTTACCAGTTAATAGATTTCTAGTCGCATACATTCAATCTAGTCGCATAGAAATATTGAACGAATACTGAAAACATTTTAACTTTGAAAAATAATAACTTAAAAACGAAAATTAACACATCTCTGATTTTTGGATATGTTATGTAAAAAAACCTCAGCTTTCAACAAACAATATAAAAAATACAGTAATACAAAATCAATTTTTTTCTCGCAAGTCTAATATTTTTCAAAAAAGACTAGCTAATTGGCTTTTATTTTATGTGTCGATCATCTGAATCGGTCCAGTAGATCAAAAGTTATGAATTTTCGTGTTGGGAAAAGAGGAAAAAAATATTTTTCGAACCATCCTAAAATGGAATAATATATAAGTTAACGACGAAACTGTAAACCCAACTTGGAAACAAACGCCAACCGCCCCAAGCGTGTATCTCGCTTCATCAGCAGCATCAAACCTCCCACGAATAAACATCCCGTCAGCAACGCGGCCAGCCAGCCAGCCGTTCAACTATCAACGAATAACGCACAATCAGATATTCCGCTATATATATATATGGCTATATATATATATATATATATATATATATATATATATATATATATATATATATATAGCCATTCCATTTCAAACCGATATAATTGTTCTCAGCTTGTCGTGGGAAGTGGAGATTTTGTTCTTTGTCGCACCATTAGACCCGTAATTTTTAATTTTGTTTGTTAGGGTGATCATTTCCATTTTAGGGTGGTCCGAAAAATTAACTTTTTCCCACTATTTTCAAAAAAATATTTTTTTCAAAAATTTATATCTTTTGTACTACTGATCCGATTTGAATGATCGATATATCAAATTAAAGCCAATTAGCTGGTCTTTTTGAGAAAAAAACCAGAGTTGCACCAAGTTTTAATTTTGGTTTCGACATTTATTATTGTATTTGTTTTTTTATAGTTTTCATGGTCTCGGGATCAAAGGCGCTATATTATTTTATATTTTTTTCGGAAAGCTGAGAATTTTTTTTATAACATATCTCGAAACCAGAGAGGCGTTTTTTTCGTTTTTGAGTTATTATTTTTCAAAGATTACCGATGGTCCAAAAAATCATTTTTTCCAATTTTTTCCACTACAAAAAACCATAACTTTTGATCTACTGAACCGAATCAGATGATCGATATATCAAATTAAAGACAATAAGCTAGTCTTGTTTGAAAAAATATTACACTCTGAATAGAAATGGATTTCGTTTTCGTAATTATTGATTATATTTGTTTTCTATAGCTTACATCGTTTCGGGACCAAGAGCGCCGTATTTTTTTATAATTTTTCCTGAAAGCTGAGGTTTTTTTACATAATATATCCAAATACCAGAGATTTGATATGTCGATCATCTGAATCGGTTGAACTCCGCCTGCGAATGACGGATCTCTATAGTAGCATGTCCGAAAAAGAACCTGAAACTATTGAGAACCAGAGCAGTGGGTCCAAAGCCCCAAAAAAGGAGGATGGTTGTAATAGCTGTTATCCATGGTTATTATAGAAAGAAAGTAATGGATAAACGCCTAAGCCAAGGTGTCACGCGACCCGTGCCGAGGGTTAACTGGTATGGGGGGTTTCATCAAATACCTTGCCTATAACGGAGCCTGTGGAGCACCGGGGCGCCCTACACAGTATTTTCCGCCCTTACTGCATTAAGCGGGTCACTGATGTAGCTGTCCTTCTATACCGCGCAACTCGTGGGACTCACATGAACAATCCTGACAAGCTTTTCGGATTCCGGCAGCCTATCCCTGAATAATGGAGACGAACAAAATGCTGGACAGAATAAAGTTTATTCAGGTGAACCTTCATCACGCCAAGGGAGCAAGCAGCGTCCTATGCAGAAGGTTCATTCACGAAACTTTGGATGTGTCTCTTATTCAAGAGCCTTGGTTCGATAATTCTGAGATTCGAGGAATCTCTACACAAAAATGTAAACTTCTCTATGACAGCACACAAACTGCACCAAGAGCAGCAATTCTTATACGGGATAACATTAGGTATGTACCGATCACAGAATTTATCAACCGTGACATCGTGGCAATACAATTGGAGGTTCCAACGATTTGAAGTTGCTATGCTGATACAACATTGCAAATTAAATAACAAACAATTCATCATAGGATGTGACGCCAATGCCCACCATACGGTCTGGGGCAGTAGCGACATCAATGTTAGAGGCGAATGTTTGCTTGAATATTTAATGTCAAATTATATTAACATTTGTAATCAAGGAAACGACCCAATATTTGTTAACTCTATTAGACAAGAAGTTCTTGATCTAACACTCTGCAGTTCAAAACTATCAGATAAGATTAAAAATTGGCATGTGTCAAATGAAGAATCTCTATCTGATCATAAACATATAATGTTTAATTTTAATTCTGCTGAAAAACTGAGAAAAACAAATTGGGATAGTTATCATTCCAAACTTCAGGAGAAAATTTTGATATCAGTAGAAAGTATTTCTTCCACTGAACAGCTTGAAATAGTTTCATAAGAATTTGAAACCAATATTAAATCCACCTTCGAAGGAAACTGTCCATTGAAGCAAAAAACTTCAAGTAAGGATGCATCTTGGTGGAACAAAAAACTTGAAAGGCTTGGAAAATTGTCTAGAAATCTTTTCAACAAAGCAAAAATTACCTCTGATTGGACAGATTACAAAAACTGTCTAACAGAATATAACAAAGAAATCCGTAAATCTAAGAGAAGGGATTGAAATTTCACCTATGAACAGGTAGAAAGTTTACCTGTTGTAGCAAGACTTCATTTCCCTTTCTAAGGATCATACCAACGGACTTGGTAGTCTGAAAAAAGGAAATGGTCAATATACAACCGATTCCCAGGAAACACTTATTATCATGATGGAAACACACTTCCCAGGCTCAATCCAATTGATTTTCGGACACGCACAGGTCTTCAACACAGCTCAATCTCGTCTAATCAGAGACGAGAATAGAGCTAATGAATTGGCTAGGGCGGTCTTCACGAAGTCAAGGGTTGAATGGGCAGTGAATTCCTTGAAGCCCTTCAAATCTCCAGGACCAGACGGGATTTATCCGGTGCTGTTACAAAAAAAGGAAGGATATCACTGTCCCTCTTCTAATGGAGATGTTTAGAGCTAGTATGGTACTAAGCTACATTCCTAGAAAATGGCGAGAAGTCCGGGTTATATTTATTCCCAAGGCTGGTAAACGTGACAGGACGACTCCCAAAGCGTATAGACCAATTAGTCTAACATCTGTCATCTTAAGAATGATGGAAAAGGTCATTGATCTCCATATCAAATCATCATATTTGAACAGGAGACCATTGAGCAAATTTCAATTTGTCTACCAAGCAAATAAATCAACTGAAACAGCGCTTCACACGTTTATTTCAAAAATAGAGAAGTCTTTTGATGCTAAAGAAATCTCACTTACAGCTTAGCAATCTCACTTAGCAACCGACTAATAACAGCTAAATTAGGAGGATCTACTCTAACAACGAAACCAACTAGAGGTTGCCCTCAAGGAGGAGTTCTGTCTACTTTGTAGTGGTCCCTAGTTGTCGACGATCTTCTTAATAACCTAGCTAATTTAGGATACGAAGTCATTGGTTTTACTGATGACATAATCATCTTAGTGAGAGGTAAATGTGAGTATACTATTTCCAATAGAATGCAAACAGCCCTTAACTTCACACTCAAATGGTGCAACTTGGAAGGACTTAGTGTTAATCCTTCAAAAACAGTCATAATTCCATTTACCAGAAAAAGAAAGTATAAGATTCCACCTCTTAGATTGGGAGATGTACAATTGGAGCTTTCAAAACGAACCAAATATTTAGGTGTCATGCTTGACCAAAAACTAAATTGGAACGACCAACTGGAGTATGCAATATCTAAAGTCCAGACTGCTCTCTGGAGTTGTAGTAGTATATTCGGGAAAAAGTGAGGACTAAAACCGAGAATGATTCACTGGATTCGGCAATCCGACTCGGCAATTGTGAAACTCAGACTAACATATGCTTCGCTAGTGTGGTGGCCTAAAACTGCACAAATATCAGCTCAGAAAAAGCTCGATAAACTACAACGTCTGGCGTGCTTATCAATAACTGGAGCGATGCCCAGCGCACCTTCCAAAGCCCTAGATGCTCTTTTATACCTTCTACCCTTGCACCAATATGTGCAACTTGAAGCGGAAAAAGGTGCTCTTGGGCTGAAACGTATAAAACATTTTCTAGAAGGAGATCTCACAGGGCATTTACAAATCTTGAAAGATTTTCAACTGAACACTATAGTAAGCATGAATGAAGACTGGATGGAAACAAAGACTAACTTCAGTGTTCCCTTCAAAGTGATTGAATTCAATCGCAACGAATGGGAAGAAACTCCCAAATGGTCCCAAAACTCGTCCAGGATCACTCTTGTTTTATACCGATGGATCTAAAATCGGTAAATCTACGGGAGCTGATATTACTGGACCAGGAATCGACATGTCAATTCCAATGGGCAGTGCCCTACAGTTTTTCAAGCAGATATACAAGCTATTCTAACATGTACAAATATTTTTTTTTCTAGAAAATACAGGTATGCCAATTCTCAGATAGCCAAGCAGCTTTTAATGCAGTAAAAGCATACACATGTCAGTCAAAGCTAGTTGGGGAATGTATTTTATCCTTAAAACAACTAGCTGCTACTAACGAAGTTAACCTATACTGGGTGCCTGGTCAATGCGGTATAGAAGGTAATGAAAAAGCCGATCTCTTAGCAAGATTAGGATCTTCAACTAAATTCGTCGGGCCTGAGCCATTTTGTGGATTATCTACATCATGCATGAAATCGGAGCTCAAAACCTGGGAAATATCAATGATTGAAGCCAACTGGAGGGCTCTATCAACGCCAAGACAATCCAAAATATTCATTACACCTTGTAACAGAATAACACGCAACCTAATCAGCTTGAATAAGGCAGATTTGAGTACATTAACCGGTCTATTGACCGGACACTGTCCGAGCAGGTATCACCTTAAAAAAATCGGAAAACTGGCAGATGATAACCGTCGTTTCTGCATTTTCGAAGCTGAGACTTCGGAACATTTACTGTGTCAATGCAGTACACTAATTCAGCGAAGACTGCGAATTCTTGGAAAGGGCATTCTAATGCCTAACGAGATTTGGTCTGCTGAACCAAAACAGGTAAGGAACTTCATAAATGAAGTCATACCTTCGTGGGGAAATATGCAAAGTCCTGGTGCGACTATCACTTATTCCCTGAGTGATGGAACGAACTAACACTGCATACATAGCAAACTAATGGTCGCAGTGGTACAATGCTCCTACAGAAGAAGAATCTGAATCGGTCCAGTAGTTCCAATGTAATAATTTTTTGGAAAAAGTCATTTTTGGGAAAAAAGGGAAAAATGTTTTTTTAAATCGGGTAACTTTGAAAAATCATAACTCAAAAACGAAAAAAAACGCCTTCCTGGTTTCGAGATAGGTTATGTGAACAATTCTCAGCTTTCCATAAAAAATATAAAAAAATATAGCGCTCTTGGCTCAATAGTGACAAATCCAAACCCTGAAATTTTTGCAAGCGTAGCATTTTTTTTATATATGTCTATCTATATATATATATATATATATATATATATATATATATATATATATATATATATATATATATATAAATGGATTTCTGTCTGTCTGTCTGTCTGATTCTTATGGACTCTGAAACTACTGAACCGATCAACATGAAAATTGGTATGTAGGGCTTTTTGGGGCCGGGGAAGGTTTTCGTGATAGTTTGAGACCCCTCCCCCCACTCTAAGGGGGGGCTGCCATACAAATGAAACACAAATTTCTGCATTACTCGAGAATTAATCAAGCAGATGAAATCAAATAAGGCACATTGAGGTTTCAGAATGCAATACAAATGTAAGACAAATTTCTGCATTACTCTCGAGAATTAATCAAGCAAATGAAACCAAATTAGGCATTTGAGAGTTTTAGGGTGCAATACATGTTTCTATGGTGGTTAGACTCTCCTCCCCCTCTCTAAGGGGGAGCTGCCATACAAATGAAAGACAAATTTCTGCATAATTGAAAACTAATCAAGCAAATGGAGCCTAATTTGTCATGCGTATTTTCCAGGGGACACGAAACGTTTCCATGGTGAATAGACACTTTTCCCCTCTCTCTGAGGGGGGGCTGCCATACAAATGAAACTCAAATTTCTGCATCACTCGAGAATTAATCAAGCAAAAGGAACCAAATTTTTCAGGTGGTGGTTTTAGGGAGCAATAAATGATTCTATGGTGGTTAGACTCTCCTCCCCTCTCTTTAAGGTGGGGCTACCATACATATGAAACACAAATTTCTGCGTAACTCGAGAATTAATCAAGAAAATGAAACAAAATTTCGCATGTGGAGGTTTTAGAGTGCAATATATGTTTCTACAGTAGTTAGACACTCCTCCCCCCTCTCTTATGGGGAGCTGCCATAGAAATGAAAGACAAATTTCTGCATAATTCGAAAACTAATCAAGCAAATGGAGCCTAATTTGTCATGCGTATTTTTGCGTACGTTTCCATGGTGAAGACACTCCTCCCCTCTCTCTGAGGGGGGGCTGCCATACAAATGAAACTCAAATTATATATATATATATATATATATATATATATATATATATATATATATATATATATATATATATATATATATATATATATATATATATATATATATATATATATATATATATATATATATATATATATATATATATATATATATATATATATATATATATATATATATATATATATATATATATATATATATATATATATATATATATATATATATATATATATATATATATATATATATATATATGACCCGGCAGACGTTGTTCTGCCATAAACATAATTTCTAGTGAATATGTTGATTGTAAAATAAAAAATAACTAATGTATTGTAAGTGTGTTCAAATGTTTCAAAGATCTACACATAATTGAAACGTTCGTTACTCTTTCTTCCGTACTTGTGTTTGACATACCGAGGTATAGAGCGCCAAGTCGATGACAAAAAAAAAATTCCTTTCATTCTATTCCCGATGTATTTCATTCACGAATCTGACATGTTTGTTCTCTTGAACGTTAAATGTAAATTGAAAAAAGGAATAAATTTCGTTGTTGCAAATCTGTTGCTCTTCATCGAATGTTTTGCTCAGCTGAGACGAATAGTTTTCCATGTCAATGTCTGAACGGTTTTCCATGTCAATGTCTGTGTTGTTAATTTTTATGAATGATTGTCCGTTATTATCAGTTTTTATTCGTTGATGTATTGGACATCCACCTTGGCTTGCGGTCGTGTCGTTGGTGAAATCTTTAAGAAAATGCATTGTACAGTTTCCATCTGCCATGCAAGGCTATAAAAAAAGGCTATGTTTGTGGTAACAATATCGAACAATCACCCATATTTCGTCATTAGCAGACCTGGAAGCAATTTAAATTGTTGAAATTTGAATGAAAATGTTTATTCGATGTTGTTTGAATACTTAGTAGACATAGCATTGACCCTAACTCAACTATTTTGACGTAGGACTACGTCTTTCATTTCTATACCGGGGTGTAAAATCAAAGTTTCGAAAACGAAAGCGTTACGCCGGAGACCGAGATTTTGAGCGTTAATAGCTCCTAAACAACTGAACGAAATGGTATGATAAACACTTCATTCGAAAGATAAAATGTCTACGCGTTCTATACTTGTTACTTTTTGATCCAAAAACTTGTTTCAATAGTCTTAAAATTGCTTTCAAAACAGGCTATTGAAATCACCAATCGGTATATAAGCGAGCGCCGCTCGGAAATCCACTCAGTTCTAATTGAACAGCGATTGGAGCATGTTGTCGCTGTTGTGGTCGCTCTTCATTTATCATGAAAGCGCGGATGAACGGTGTCACCAAGAGCCTGTTTGTGCACCTTAGGCCAGAAGGGAATCCATCAGGAGGAGAGTGATGCCACAAACGGTTCCCCGGGAAGACATCGCTACACACACACATACACGCGCGGAATTCTTTCCGTTTGGATGCCATTCAGCATCGAGAAAGTTCCGGAAAGATCTAATCATTTCTGGAAAATAATCTGCCAGTTCCTCTGGGAATTTAAAAATACATTCATGTGAAAGAGTTTATTTGAATGTTTTCTATTCATGTAACACTGTGACCAAATATTTTTCAATCAAGTGCTATTAACAGGTGGTTATCGAATTAGTATTAACCACTGGTGGGCTTCCAGTATCGAGGAAAATGTGGAAATATCCAATAATTACTGAAAATAATCTGCCAGTTCCTCTGGGAATTTAAAAATACATTCATGTGAAAGAGTTTATTTGAATGTGTTCTATTCATGTAACACTGTGACCAAATATTTTTCAATCAAGTGCTATTAACAGGTGGTTATCGAATTAGTATTAACCACTGGTGGGCTTCCAGTATCGAGGAAAATGTGGAAATATCTAATCATTACTGAAAATAATCTGCCAGTTCCTCTGGGAATTTAAAATTACATTCATGTGAAAGAGTTATTTTAATGTTTTCTATCCATGTAACACTGTGACCAAATACATTTGGTTTTGTGATTTTTCAATCAATCGCAATTAACAGGATAGCTTCTGAAGATTATTCTTCCCCATCAGTAGGATATTTCCGTATCCAATATTGTATGCGCCAGCAATCGATTCTTGCTCTGTCGCCGAAAGTTCCGAGCTCAGAGAGTTCATTCCCCTCTAGTTTGCCTTCCAAATTGCCATCGTAAACCACACCTTCTCTCGATTCAATCACACACAAAAAGCATACTTAAGCGATATTCTGGTGGTGAGACACATTCATTTTTCGTGAGGACATCGACAAGACAACATCGTTGCCTAACGTGCTGGAGGAGGTGGACGGCGAAGGATCGACACATACACGCGCAGAATTCTTTCCGTTGGGTACCATTCAGCATCGAGAAAGTTCCGGAAAGATCGAATCATTGCTGGAAAATAATCTGCCAGTTCCTCTGGGAATTTAAAAATACATTCATGTGAAAGAGTTTATTTGAATGTTTTCTATCCATGTAACACTGTGACCAAATACAT
Organism: Toxorhynchites rutilus septentrionalis; assembly: GCF_029784135.1. Classification (NCBI taxonomy): domain Eukaryota; kingdom Metazoa; phylum Arthropoda; class Insecta; order Diptera; family Culicidae; genus Toxorhynchites; species Toxorhynchites rutilus. The sequence continues at coordinate 185,906,160 of NC_073746.1, forward strand.
TTGGTTTTGTGGTTTTTCAATCAATCGCAATTAACAGGATAGCTTCTGAAGATTATTCTTCCCCATCAGTAGGATATTTCCGTATCCAATATTGTATGCGCCCGCAATCGATTATTGCTCAGTCGCCGAAAGTTCCGAGCTCAGAGAGTTCATTCCCCTCTAGTTTGCCTTCCAAATTGCCATCATAAACCACGCCTTCTCTCGATTCAATCACACACAAAAAGCATACTTAAGCGATATTCTGGTGGTGAGACACATTCATTTTTCGTGAGGACATCGACAAGACAACATCGTTGCCTAACGTGCTGGAGGAGGTGGACGGCGAAGGATCGACACATACACGCGCAGAATTCTTTCCGTTTGGTACCATTCAGCATCGAGAAAGTTCCGGAAAGATCGAATCATTGCTGGAAAATAATCTGCCAGTTCCTCTGGGAATTTAAAAATACATTCATGTGAAAGAGTTATTTTAATGTTTTCTATCCATGTAACACTGTGACCAAATACATTTGGTTTTGTGATTTTTCAATCAATCGCAATTAACAGGATAGCTTCTGAAGATTATTCTTCCCCATCAGTAGGATATTTCCGTATCCAATATTGTATGCGCCAGCAATCGATTCTTGCTCTGTCGCCGAAAGTTCCGAGCTCAGAGAGTTCATTCCCCTCTAGTTTGCCTTCCAAATTGCCATCGTAAACCACACCTTCTCTCGATTCAATCACACACAAAAAGCATACTTAAGCGATATTCTGGTGGTGAGACACATTCATTTTTCGTGAGGACATCGACAAGACAACATCGTTGCCTAACGTGCTGGAGGAGGTGGACGGCGAAGGATCGACACATACACGCGCAGAATTCTTTCCGTTGGGTACCATTCAGCATCGAGAAAGTTCCGGAAAGATCGAATCATTGCTGGAAAATAATCTGCCAGTTCCTCTGGGAATTTAAAAATACATTCATGTGAAAGAGTTTATTTGAATGTTTTCTATCCATGTTACACTGTGACCAAATATTTTTCAATCAAGTACTATTAACAGGTGGTTATCGAGTTAGTATTAACCACTGGCTTCCAGTATCGAGGAAAATATGGAAATATCTAATCGTTACTGAAAATAATCTGCCAGTTCCTCTGGGAATTTAAAAATACATTCATGTGAAAGAGTTTATTTGAATGTCTATTCATATAACACTGTGACCAAATATGTTTCAATCAAGTGCTATTAACAGGTGGTTATCGAATTAGCATTAACCACTGGTGGGCTTCCAGTATCGAGGAAAATTTGGAAATATCTAATCGTTGCTGGAAAATAATCTGCCAGTTCCCCTTGGAATTGAAAATTACATTCAAGCGAAAGAGTTTATTTTAATGTTTTCTATCCATAAAATATCCATATAATACATTTGGGTTTGTGATTTGTCAATCAAGTACAGTAGGTTAGCTTCTGAAGATTATTCTTCAGAACAAGGTTTTTCGTATCCTATATTGGATGCATAAAACCTTGTGCCTCCAACGTAACGCTCTCGTTTTCGAAGTCTCCCAAATATTCATCTATTCATTCATTCAGAATGGATTTAGATTCAACTTCAAACAAATGATCTCTAAATCAACGATAGTCCTACGTCACCCTTGCGGTTATACCATAGATATAACCCACTTCCTGTTTTTCTATAAATCTCATTGCATTTCAGCCAAAATATTATCCATTGCTGTTCCGAGAGTTTGAAGATAATGCCCAAAACTTTTCGGTTGTCGATGAGGAGGAAAAAGACCACGTTCCAAGAAGCTTTTTCTACAATCAAGGATCTGAACTAAATTCTCTCAACCCGGGACGCAATAAATTGAGCACATTGGAAGCCCCACATCCCTCCTCCACAGTCGAGAATCTCCAGCCAACGATCATCAGTCCTCCCGGAACTGTGTTTGGGTGCGGAGAAGGGGTCTTCCAAGGTGCCTCAGCAGGCAAGTACTTATTAAACTCGACCAACTTACTCCCGGTAATGCAAGTCGCTTTCAGCATTTCTTCGACAGAGGAATTTTCGAACTCACATCAATGTTCAATGGATGTTCTTGGACCGCACGGTCATGTACGATTACCAACCACACTGATACCGGGATGCACGCCCACAATTCTCATGGAAGCCCCTCTCTCTCGTCACAGTCGAGACGCAGTGCAGCATATTGTAAACCGTGCTTCTACAACCCATATCATCGTATCTGTGGGTGATTTCAACCTGCCAAATTTACGTTGGCAATTGGACGAGGACGTAAATGGCTTCATTCCTTCGAATATTTCTTCGAAGCACGAGCAAGCACTCATTGAAACTATGTTCACTAGTGGGCTGCAGCAAATTAACAGACATGCGAATGTGAACGCCAGACTTCTCGACCTTATTTTCGTCAATCGACCAGAACAACTTGACATCACCATTGCCGTCCGTACCATTGTTGCCTGTTGACGATCATCATGTGCCATTTATATTACTTTTGGACGAGAGCGCCGACGATTTTATCGAACAGACCGAGCCAGATGATAACCTTCTTTACGATTTTCAGTCTTGTGATTTTGGACAGCTTAAAATGACTTTGGATGATATTGACTGGAATAGCATGTTGCTAAACGGATCTGTGGATGGAATAGTATCGATATTCTATGACAAGCTTCACTCAGTGCTTAGAGAACATGTACAGCTAAAAAGACGCACATCACACACTTCCAGCAAACCATGGTGGCCCTCTGAACTACGACATATACGTAATGTCCTCAGGACGTAATGTCCTCGCCGCTTTTTCATTTCTAAATCCTAAATCCGAGAATATCTTCGAGAAATAGAAGTGTCGTACAAATCAGTGCTCTCATCCACCTACAATAACTATTTATCCAGAATCCAAACCGGCATCAGACAAAATCCATCGCACTTTTGGAAATTCTTAAAGGAACGGCAAACTTCCTTCAGCATCCCACAAAGAGCAATGTGCAGGCTAACACCAATGCGAATGCCGCTAACCTGTTCGCTAGGTTCTTCGAGAGCGTGTTTAGCAGAACATCTCCTGTACAAAAAAGTGACTGTTTTACACATATTCTTTCACACAACATCAACCTATCCGACATTCAATTTACTGTTGAGGAAGTAGAAAAAGCTCTTGATGACCTTGACATAAAAAGGGATGTGGTACTGACGGCATACAACCCTTGTTGCTAAAAAGTTACGCCAAAGAACTTGCGAATCCAATTGCTCGCATATTTAATCGATCGCTTTAGGAAAGAACCTTTCCAGCGGCTTGGAAATCTGCTTACGTCATCCCTATTCACAAATCTGGCAATTACAATAAGGCGATAAATTATCGTGTCGTATCTATACTTTGCTGTCTCAGCAAGGTATTTGAGAGACTGATGCACAATATCCTGGCGTGCTCCCGTGGCCGAGTGGTTAGCGTCCCACACTATCATGCCGGGGATTCGGGGATTTTTCATCAAAGAAAATTCTTCCGGGTTGCACTGTGATCACGCGTATTCCAGTGCTTGCCACTCCAGAGTGCATTTAAGGCGTGTTATTCGGCATAGAAATCTCAACCAAGTATTACTAATAAAAATGACGCAAGTAATGCTACGTTGAGAAGGCAAAAGTTGCACTGGAACGTTAGTGCCATCCAAGAAGAAGAAGAATGCACAATATCCTCTACAACGTGGCGTCACCGATTATCTTCGAAGGTCAACACGGGTTTATGCAGCATCGATCTACTACAACGAACCTTATGTGCTACGTCACTGCACTGTCACATGAAATTGAAGAGAGGCGACAAGTTGACGCGGTGTATATTGACTTCGCGAAAGCCTTTGACACTGTTTCGCACATTCTCGTTGTTGAAAAGCTAAAGTGCATAGGTTTTCCTGACCCGATTACGGAGTGGATTTTTTCATATCTTCGTGATCGTATGCCGTGGTCAACTCAGCTAAATCTTGTAGTTTCAGTATCACATCTGGTGTTCCGCAGGGGAGTGTGCTTGGACCGTTGTTATTCAACATGTACATCAACGATTTGTGCTCACTACTTTCATCGCCCAAGCTCGCATTTGCAGATGACTTGAAGATCTACAGGGCGATTACATCCCCCATGGATTGTTTAGTTCTTCAAGAAGATATAAATACACTGCTGGAATGGTGTGGTGATAACGGAATGCGGGTGCAATGAGAAGAAATGCAAAATAATTTCCTTTGGTCGCTCGAACCGCCCCACCCTGTTTCAATATAAAATGGAAACGACAACGTTGGAACGTATATCGTCCATATGTGAGCTCGGAGTCATGATCGATTCGAAACTACGATTCATTGAGCACGTGGGCATTATGACGGCTAAAGCTTTCTCTGTGCTGGGATTCATTCGCCGTCATGCATACGAGTTTACCGACGTTTACGTTTTAAAGACACTGTATTGTTCGTTGGTACGAATCATTCTGGAGTACGCTGCCCCTGTTTGGTCTCCCTTCTACATAACTCATACACTGATGATCGAACGGGTGCAGAAAAAGTTTCTACGTTATTCTCTGAGACGACTTCCATGGAACGACCCTATCAATCTTCCGCCTTATTCCGACCGGTGTAGACTAATTGCATTGGAGCCACTATCGACCAGACGCGTTACAATGCAGCGGATGTTCATTTTCGACATAATTCAAGGAGGTATTGACTGCCCTGAACTTCTCGCACAGATTCCGTTGAACGTTCCTCCTCGACGCTTTCGGAACTAGGGATTGCATTACCGTGCCAAAATTTCAATAACTGGTTATTCGGTAATGAACATTTCATTACCGGTAAAACCGGTAAATTACCGGTTAAACAATACTTCGAAACAGAACCATTTTCTTGAAGAAACGGCTTTTTTATCAATCCAGTTCTGTCGTTTTGTCTTCCAAATATAAACACAAGACATCTAAAAAAAAGCAAGGACGCATTCCTGTCAGTGGAACACAAACCAGGTGTCGGTGTTACCTCGAATGGGCTCGAAATTTCAAAACAACGTTTTCCATCATCGATAATCAACAAAACCACCTAGCGTCTCATAAAATACACTGAACGATGATCTAAGATGAATTAGGCTCACAGAAGTATCGAATTTTCCAAATCTATAACACTTAAATTCCACTAGCGAAATTTTACACTGAATAACTCCTGTTTGCTGACCGGCTTTATTGTGTTGTTCCACAGCTGTAGGGTGAATTGGAACGTAAAACATGTCAAGTGTGTCCAAGGGACATGGAAAATTTGCAAAAAAATGTCTTCTAATCGGAAAAATAAGGAGGTTTCGGGTTTATACTGATTTCCCTCTACCGAATTTTCCAGAAGAGGAAAACTCAGAGGTTCAGAGTCCAATGATGCTGGGCGTACAGTACGAAGGGCATCGAATACCATTGCCATGTATTTGCCTCTGATGCCCTCTGTACGAAAACATGTCTGAGCATTTTCATCAATCCGTTTATAGACGTTGAGCTTGGGCTGAACGTTGATACCTTTGATTGCTGCAATCGTCAAGTTTTTCCTTGATGCTCAACAGATTCTGCATCTTCCAGTGGGTTTTTTCTCCCTCCTGTTATCCAGCTACTGAACCAATACCATAATCGTCTAATTTAATCAAATCACGAACGACTTAAAATGCCTGATTGTTTAATGCAGTCCGTGAAGTTTGATAGAAGACGCCGAAGTCATAATTGATTGTGCCACGACCACGAGCAGAAAGCAGATAGCTGCAGCAGCTATTTTAAACAGTAGATCGGAGGTCGTAGAATCGGCGCAACACTGCCAGTTGGATTTTTCGATCTTATTTAGAGTAATACTTCAAAGTGGCATAAAGGCGATTTATGAGGTAAAAATTAAAATTACCGAAATTACCGGTTATCGATTATAAAATTACCGGTAATTCGGTAATGGAAAATAACCCGGTATTACCGGTAAAACCGGTAACGGTAAAACCGGTAACGGTAAAACCGGTTAACAATCCCTATTCGGAACTCATGTTTACTAGCCATTCCTTACCACAGAACGAATTACGGCTACAACAACCCGTTTGATACATGTCTTCGTATGTTTAATGCTGTTTGTGACGTATTTGACTTCAATTTGACTAAAAATGTGTTTAAATCTAAGATTACTAATTATACCTAGTTTGTGAGCAAACAAAATCAGTCTGTGTGAATAGTCGGAGACGGTGTTAGAATAAAATAAAATAAGAATAAAATAAAGTAATCGGTACCCTAGCAGTATCATATATAGTTTACGTCCTATTCTCATGCCTACCAAGTGCATAACTTCATGAAAATCGGTCGAGCCGTTTCGGAGGAGTTCGACCACGAATATCGTGACTCGAGAATTATATATATATATATATATATATATATATATATATATATATATATATATATATATATATACAGCCATTCCATGCCAAACCGATAAAGTGGTTCTCAGATTTTCGTCCAAAGTGGTAGTTTTGTTCTTTATCGCAAATTATGAGACCGGTTTTTTTTTATTTTTTGTTTGGGTAACCATTTACATTTTAGGGTGGTCCAAAAAACCTTTTTTTCGCATTTTTGCCAAAAATTACTTTTTTTTTCAAAATTCATAACTTTTGGACTACTAGACCGATTCAGATGATCGACATATCAAATCAAAGCCAATCATCTGGTCTTTTTTTGAAAAAACACTATACCTACAGAAAATTTGAATTCTGCATTTTTTTTTTCGTTTTTCAGTTATGATTTTTCAAAGTTAGTCGATGTAGATAGCGTAGTCGAGCAAAACATCCTTGCATTCTAGCCAGTCCTGGTTCGATCCCGGCTTGGGATCGTCTGGACCTATTTTTTGGGTACAATTCCAAGCTGACATTCAGTCTGAGAGAAAGAGAGGTTTACTTCCATACATTCAAACATCTTGAAAAAAATGCTTTTATTTGTTCATTTCATCCTTCAGCACACGAAACAGGCACTCCTGAGCTCAGACATTCGTTTTCTCAATAGTGTTGAAAGTCTATCCAAGGTGAACAATCGCCTCTTTCATTTATTTCTGCTTTTGTTGCACTGGCTTTTCAACAATCGTGCTAAATATATACAAAAAGACAGCATTAAATGCATGTCGATAGAAAGTGAGAAATCTAAAAATCCGCAATCGCAAGGATTTCCAATTTAGTTGCGATAATAACTTCATCTCATTGAGTTTGGATCTTCTATACTCTCGATAATCTTATTTATCCCTGTCTGGAAAACCATGATATATGTAAAATTCATCAGTCACGCACTTTTTATCTGTTTATCAGTTCCCAATAGTAAATTGAATTAATTGAATTCGTTTCATCATATTATTTTCCCCGCCGGACCATATTTATAACACGTTCCACATATAACCGCTCTACAAAACGGATGTTTACGTTGACATATTTTCTCTCAATCTCTATGAACGGCACGAATTGTGGTTTTGGATGTCCTCGAATTCCGCTCACGACTCATGCTCGAAAACAAGCACATGTTTGCATTCCTTCGAACCAGTTCAGTGTATCAATGATTAAAGCGCCTCATCACCCAACGAAGAGAAACACGGCAAAATATATCTAACTATATCACTATCCTCCTATCCCATGACCAACATAATTGCACGAACATTCAGTTCATTCGATTCGAGTAACATCATTCGGTTTAGGTCGATCTAAACGAACAGTACAAGATACGGCTCAGCAGAAAGTTAGAATATGACAGAGTACAAAATTGCTAATTACTTTGCAAACCGAAGTAGCAGTTTCAGAGTCAAGTAGTTACAATAATCTCCGCACTGACAATGGTCAGTGCTATTTACATTTGTATTGCGGTATAAATCAACTGCGATCCTCTCTAACAAGCTCGGTACTCTCTGGCACAATAACAATCTTAGCTTGATATATGCAAATATTCTCTGTGAAGCATGAATAAACTAATGAACTTGTAGGAGTGCTAACGAAAAGATTGTCTTCCTCCCCTTCAAGATACATAAAGTAATTAACTTTCGTTTATAATTTGCTATATAAATGCACATACTCTTATTGGATATACATGCATGTACATAATATAATTTTGATATTGTATTCAAATGGGTTGAAAAGCTGAATGCTATCATTCATGTCAACCAGAAAATATCTGTGACATCAGTACTTAATCCAATAGAGTGTCATTCATTTATCCATTCATCAGAGAGTATCTCCACAATATATTACTGTTGTCCCTGTCTGCACCTTTTGAATAAATTATACCATCAAATCACCAGATTGTTAACAGTCGCGTCAACTATAATCAGCCTTTTTTTGTGCAACACCTGTATTTGACTTCCGTAGTTTCCTGTGTATGTAAGTCTTGCATAAAACACTAAATACGATATAACGTGACAGGAAGCAATGCGAAAAATACCCCATAACAATCACTTCCAACGAAATATACAATAACTAGAAACACACAAAAACACCATACTCTACATAAAAACAAACTGACGGTCATCGATTTGACGTAGCGAACTTGGAAAATAAAATCATTCAACTTTTTACCACTTTATAGATAAATAAACCTATTCAATGGCTATTAATTCATACCCTTCGATTTGTTCTCCCATTAGCATCGTTAACAAATTGACTGATGAAGTCGTTCGGCATATTAATTGCCTCATCATCATTACCTGTTCCTGAAATGATTGAACATTACACATTTCGGTCTCAATTTCTTGCTGGCAACTGATTGTGGCGGCTTGGTGTGCCTTTGTAAAGGTATAAATAGAATTTTGAGATTAGTCTATATCATGTTTATTGCTCGATAATTTGACTCTGACTACGTAAAACATAGTGTTGATTGTGGTGGATGTTGAATTGTTCTCAGCACTGAACAGAATGTCAGATACAGTTTGAAATCAGATACGGTGGTACACACGGGTTTTTTATCCTTCATAATGTGCGTCGAATGTCATATTCCACTGGGTTTCTGATCGTTAGATTCTGCGCAGAAAGTGTCAATAGACCTTAGAAACTCCTCATTTCAGAAATAAATGTGATTAATTCAAAGACATTCGATTTGAGATTTATTAATTTGATTTGGGTTTTGCTGGATTTTGCCGTTCGCGCTAAAGCTAAAAGCGGCACAGAAAGAGGCAGGAGAAAAAATGTTGCTGGGATGCTTACTGATGAACGAATTGGCGATTCGTCAGCAACAATATGTACGAGTAATGTAATAATGCACAAACACTCTTCATCTGTCGGTATGATAACCGCGGTAAGTGTTTAAGTGTGTAGTCTACATTTGTTTGACGAAATGAATAAATAAATAAATAATGCATCGAGATTTGAAGACAAAACCAAAAAAGTTTAAAATCGCACCGAGCCGAGCGAAATCTCTGTGTGTGACATTGGTGGTTGACTGTTCGCTGTCTCGAGCAAGACTGGAAGAGAAATTTAAGCTCAATCGGACTTAAGGGAGAATGATGCAAAGCGGTCAAAGTTTGAGTTTTTTGAAAATCAAAAAATCACCTAAGCGGGAAGTAAAGGAAATTAGCGTTTTCGAAAAAAAAATTTGATGCCTAATGTCTTAAAATTGCATTAAACGTCGAGATCTTGTGTCACCTCAATAAAATTTTTTTGTAAAAATTCGGCACTCTGGGACTTTTTTTTTCGGAGTACGAAACGAAAAGTATGGTTTTGTGTGCCAATAAAAATAGTTATCTCGATTTTTCATTCGGAACTTGCTACGAAATGTTGATTTGCTCGATAGTATACCCTATGCAAAATTTTAGCTCATTCGGACCTCATTTACTGGTGTCGCAGACGTTAAAATTTGAGTTTTTTTGAAAACCGAAAAATTACCAGAAATCGGGGTTTTTAAAGAAATTGTTGATGCCAAATGTCTTGAAATTGTATGACATGTCGAGATTTACAGTCCCAAAGTGCCGATTTTTGAAAAAAAAAAAAAATTCGAGATTCCTTCGATTTGTGAAGTGATCTTTCGAAAGATCTAGGTTTATCTATCCCCAAAATATAAAAAAGTCGATAGAGTAAAAAATAACCATGAAACTTATATCAAAATCTCTTTTGCTTTAATTCTAGGAATGTTCATCTCATTCGTGAATTAATTTAATCACACCGTCTCAGTTTTATGGCTCATTACATACTCTTTTGCCGATAGAAATCCGTCCATGTTAGTAGTCAGAATACGGTTCCTTATTCTTGTCTTATTTAAATTGTAAATCGGAAATATACTCTTCACCGTAGCCGATGAATGAGGCAGAGATAGAAAAGTTGGAATAATAGAGCGCAGTAGTGGAAACGCCAATTCTCCATCAAAAAATTTTATAAGTAGTGGTAACATCCATACCTCTCACGCAGAGATCACGAGTTCAATTCTCACTCCCGACAGTTTTCCAAAAATGGGAGTAAAAGTGACGAACCAGCCGAAATGTGTTGAAAGTCACTATGATAGAGAAAAAAAAAACAAATTGAAAACAATTTTCCCTAAAAATGCGGTCTTAAGCCTGTCCACGTTAATATTCGGACACCAAGATGATGCCAGTAGAACAAAAATTCACGTCATACAACAAAACCGATTGTTTATTTCAGTAAAATAGACTTATATCTAAAACAAGGAAAGCTTACTTCGATGTTAATTACGTTGTCTGTAAAATTCACGAACATCTGCCATTAGGTTCCATACAGTATCCTCAGATATACTGGCGGCGGCGCTTTTTTATCTCCTCTTGAAATCATTAATGCCATTCGCTTTCTTCTTAGTTTCGAATAGTTTTCGCGTAATCAGAGCCCAGTACTTTTCCACTGGGCGATGTTCTGGACAGTTTGGTGGATTTGCTGTTTTTGGCACATATTTGACCCCATGTGCATGATACCATTCCAGGATGGATTTTTGCATAGTGACAAGAGGCCAAATCTGGCCAAAACTACGCTGGAGATTCGTGGCTTCTTATGAATGGTAGCAACCGCTTCTGGAGACATTCCTTCTCGTAGACATCTTTGTTGATAGTGCCGGTAGAGACGAAAGATTTGGATTTTCGGCCACAACTGCATATGGTCTGCCAAACCAAGTACTTTTTGGGGAACTTAGACTGCTTCTTGGTCCGGAAACATTTGGCTACGGCATTCCTTCGTATTGCAGTATAAAAAGCGAGACCCGGAAGCTTTTTGAAGTCTTCGAGAACATAAGTTTCATCGTCCATTATGGTGCATGAACATTTTTGCAAAAACTTGGTGTTGGTTTTCCAAACTTTCGAGCCACATTTCTAACTGAAAGGTTGGGATGTTTCTCAATAATGGCAATTACCTATCGGTCCATCTGTCGGGAGCAAACTTTTCGATTTGTTCCGCTTCCAACCTTCCGATCCACAGTTAAGCGCTGGTCAAACGATTTGTACACACTACACACGGTACTCTTCGGCAGTTTTAGCTTTCTGGCCAGATCGCGTACTGACAGTGTTGGATTTTGCTGCCGTTTGCGCAAAATGCGTTTGTGTACTTCCATTTGATTCGACACAATTTTACCAACTGAAGAAAAATGTAAACATGTTGGACATCGAAATAAAGAGGAGGGTTTCAGCTGTCATGTAAGTGAAATATTTCATTGATCAATGAAATATTTTATAAACTACACTGAAAGAAAAGTGTCCGAAATTTATCGTGGACAGGCTTTATCATCAACTTCCATGTCTTTCAAAAGCTCAATACAACGCAGTCCTCGGATCTCATCATCAAACCACTGCATGTCGGTGACCGGCAGAATGTTTTTTAAGTGTTTAATCAGGGAATACTTCGCATCAGTCTCAGCTGATTCTATGATAGTGTAGTAGAAATCTCGAATAGTGAGTTCTTCCTTGTTCCACGTGGAGGTTCTGACTACCATAACTAACGTTTTTCGGGTTGCCACATCCGTTGGCTCGTCAATTATGAGACTTAGCTTATTTTGTTCCATTAAATAAGATAACTCTTCATGATGCGTTGCCCCGAGAATATTGTTCATAATAGCCGTATCTTTGGTTAGCCCAAGAGAAACGTTCGTTCTCAGAATCGCTGAAGATACCTTTGAATATCAGATTATAGTCTTCGATGTCTTGGATCACTTTATTATGTTCTAAGTCCAACCGTCAAGTTGAACTTTGGTCCGTTTAATTTTTGTAGTCTTACCTACGAACGGCTCCTGTTATGTTACTATGCTCAATTGTTTCCCAGCCATGGCCATCGCGTTTGCTACGACACAGCATATCGCGTAAACAACCGCTGCAACTAATGTTTTTTTGACGTAGAACTACGTCTTTCATTAAGGCTGCCAAATCAGAAAACAGGTCACGTTTTATGAAATAAAGTTAACGTTAATAACTATTTTTGCCGCGAACGGATTTTAGCGATTTACGTACTAAACGAATCGGAAATTCCCTAAGATATGCTATACATTAGAATCCCTTGGTTTGTAAATGGTTAAAATTCATTAAAACTTTAAGCGTTTCCATTTTTCCATACATTTGTTCTGTCCATTTGTGTGCTTTCCCGAACAGAGCTGTCAATAACGAGCAACTTATCGACGACCAACGAATGGGAAATCGTAGGATTTGAAGTTGCCGTGAACTATGGAAAAGTAGAAGAATGAAGGGGAATATTTGCCTTGAGTAGTTTTTCTTCCCGCGTCATAAATTGGACGTTTCGCTTAGTGTGTGATGAGCAAGAAGAAGAAACGCAAAAAGCAAAAAACGAACGCATTGCCAGGGGCAATGAAATTTCGAGCAAGCGTCATCTAATGATGCACGCGATGTTGGTGTAGTGAAAAGCGCTCGCACTGAACCGAGCCTTCGCAAGTGTGACACCGCATCGAAAAACAGCAAAGTAGGCGATTTCGGCGCGTAGGTCGAAAATGTAAACGGTTTCTTTGGTGCCTTTGAGAATGCATCAAAGCATCAATGCTGGCGTTATGGCGAAGCAGGCGTTAAGGTTATGCTCCAAAAAAATATTTGGGGATACCAAGCATCTTGAATGTCTTACTGGAATGTTATAAGTTATTTAGGTTCGCGTGCCAGTCGCAAAACTGCCTTCAGCTAGGATTGCATTTGCGCTAATATTGATCATAATGAAGCATTGCTACTGTTTTCGAGGTTGTTGATATTAACAAAAAGAGTTTATTTCGCTTGTTTAGTCACCAAGAAAGTAAATGTCGTTCTGGAGTTTTGTATGTGATTAGGTTTCGCTTACCAGTAGCAAAAATTCCTCCACTAAGGGTGACAGCTGCGCTTCTCTCGAGCATGAGGAAGTAATGCAACTTTTTTTGAGGCCAGTAATATGACCAAAAGCGTTTCTTTTGAGAATAGCGCAACATGATGAGAAGTATTTGTATTCCTAGTAGCTTCAAGCCACCAATGTATGGTTCTGTATGCATGCTATGGCGAACGCTTGTTTGGCACTTGGTTTACGTTGTACGAACGATGCCTAGAGGTGCGATTGCTTTGAGGCAATACTAAAAAACATGTAGCATGATATTTGATACTTGCAAGTCTTGTCATTGTTGTTGTTTCCATTCGGTGCCAAAGATATATTGATGTAGTTATGAGATGTGGAATAATGGTGCTGGTGTAACATGTATATAATCGACTGTAGCCGAGTCTATGTCAATTGCGAAAAAGGCCGCCGGAATAGCGTTCGAGGTTAATTTTCAATGCATTAACATGAAATAAATTACGACATACGATCAGCTAGTGTATTGTTTTGCGAGGGCAAGAATGAATCATCAATCAATTATCGTCAACTGATTCTACAATGAAAAACCATTTCAAAGATTATTCTACTAAGCAGTTGTTTCGAAAATTTCACAGCATTATAGAATAATATCCAAAGGTAAAAACAAGCGACTTATATAAAATAACAACGTAGTTCTAAGTCAACAATGCGGTCGTATCTTGGACACAACCTCCTATATTTTTTTCACAAATCTTACAGCATAAATAAGCATAGTAAACTCTTTTGGTTATCCAGGTTGAAGTATTTTTCCAAAGCATAGAGAACCTTCGATATATTTTCTTTATTGTTTGCTTGGTATACCTAGAATCTACATAAACATTAAGTGAATTTCAATTCTTATTGTCAACAAAAATATACTATACCTTCGAATGAAGCTGATACCACGGAATTCGATTGAGAATCATCTATCAAATATTGCGTCTGAAGTAAGCGTGGATTTTTTTGGGATCAGAACCAACAGCGGTAAAAGCTATTGGAATAGCATTACTTTATATTATAATTATTACCAACAATAACAATATGTATTCGGATGAGTCCCAGATTTTTCTGTACAAACGGTCGATAAACGATTGACGTTTAACAAACCTTATGATACCTGGAGTAGGAGTTGCACTTCTTGTTTGAGCGCCGCTTAGGATCTGGCTCCGATTGTTCAGATAATGTGTGGCTTCACGTTGCAATTTACCGAAAGAATGAACTGTGGAACAACCAACAAATTATTTTTCACTACACGTCAAGCTTAAAATACGCTCTGAGCGTATTTTTGGTTTGTCGATCATGCTTTTAGTTAGAATTGATTTTGAAATTTACACTTTGGACATTCTACACCAGTAACCGTTTTATGTTTTTGGTGAGAAAAAAATTGGCGAGAGAGCAAATATACTGATATATAAACAATGTGGAAAAAGCGAGGCAAAAGTCTCGATGGATTTCTAGGGAGAAAAGACGGGTGGGTAATGTCGGGGACATAACCGGAGTGACGTAGGACTATACAAAGGGGACAGCTTTTGTTAAATATATATTTTAAATATATTGTTTTATTTTCTTCTCCTACGTGAATACCTACCTATCTACCTTAAAAATGGATTAGTTTACTGTTTACTCTTCATGAATATGTTGATGGTTCTGAAAAGAACCTTTGGTGTTGTGTTTTTGTTATCACTCGATATTCCCATCTTGTTCGGTTAAACCTTCCTGTTTAGCTATTGCGTTTGCCACTCGCCACAGATTTCACAGTTGGAAAATTTCTTCCCATCCAGCTTGTGACATGTTGTTCAGTAAATTACATTTGATGCGACGTGCCGGAGAAAGAAGAACACTTAAGAAACACTTAAGAACACTTAAGAAACACTTTGCCACTCACTGAAACTAATTGTTGCCTTGATGAGCGCCGAACCGAAGCTGCTCTGTTCTTGATGCGGGTTTTCTGATTGTCGTGAGCAGCTTTGCAAGCCAACTCGAGCACTCTGACGGCCGAAACTCTATAATATTTTGGTTGTTTTGCTGACATGCTTAAACCGGGCAAATTCCAGAAAAAACTGGAAGGTTGGCAATTCTGCTTTCATGTGAGGTCGTTTTAGCAAATTAACGGCATCGAGGATGAGAAATTTTCTTATAATAATTTTATTTTATTATGAGAAAACTTCCAAAATTTCGAATTTCATTTCTTCAGGGGGGAAATGAAACCAAGTGTGTCTACAACATTGCCTGATAATATAGGGTAGAAATTTGATTTATATTTGTTACAATTAATTTTTAACGAAAGCTTTAATTGAAAACAAGTTGGAATGACTCATATATTTTTATAACGCAAACATGTTTATTTTCTGTTGTAAATTTAGTGAATTGAAAGTAAATAAAATAAAATAAAAACGATACCAAATTGAACGTTGAGCATCACTTGAAAAAATGAATGCATAGCATTGGAAATAATACTCATGAGTTTTTCTGATGAAACATAGCAATATTATAAATATTATTTCCAACACTTAGTTCTGTACTCATACCAGCTGTACAAAGGTATGCATTTGATAATTCAACTCTTCTTCGTGGTTAAAAACAATTGAAACGATACATCTAGAGAAGACCCTCAGTTTGACTTGGAGTACACGGATACAACTCGAGGGGAATCACATCCCCATGTTATGATTCAAATAGTGCCAAAAGCTGCGGTTCAGTACTTTCATTAGATGGGTTTCGAAAGTGTAAAAGAAATACGAAAATGCAGCCAATGTGGCAGATGATGATACTTCCAATGGTATTATACCTCTAGGCAAATGTTCACGACATTCGGGCACGTGCTTCGTTTGTTGTTGTTATCCCAGTTATTGTTCTTGCTCAGAACACTTAGTATTTCTTCATTCATTTGTAATAGTGAAGAGTGAAGAACAAAACTCATGAAAAGGACTTGCGGTATTGTTCAGGAATATGCTTTCACTTTGTTTTCATTGTTCAGGCACGAATCGCATGATGTTTGTGTCACCTTTATTCTGCAATGAATCTTAGTTCTATAAAAAATTTCATTGCTCTAACAGCTCAAGACGAGTTAGTTTTGAGATTATGTGGTTTTCCATGTACCCAGAATACATTTTAAGCTGCAATTATCACGCTGTTCTATAGTTTATTCAGGGAGCAAACATTTTTGAACCCATTTCGATAAAAGCGAAACCCCGTTGTATGAATCAAGGATCATAATTGTGTGCCACAGCACTTGAATTATACAAACACGAATATGTCTAAAATATTTAAACGCCCCGCTTTCCTCTGGAAGATGGGAAGTGTCGGGAAAATCTTACATGAGCGGTAGCGGTTCAATTGCCATCTCATCCATACGTCAACATAACATGAGTGCCTTGGGTCGGTATCGTTATGCAAATGCTGTTTGCTATCCATGCCTGATGAGAGAGTGCTTAATCCCACAGATGAGAAGCGTTGTTTCGAATAATAAATTCGGCATCAATTCTAACCAACAATTTGGAATTACATCGAAATTGATCAAGCCTTCTGATATAATCAGTGTAATAAAAAAGCTACCTGCCAATATTTGTACACATTCATCAATCTTGTCCCGAAAACGAGACTTTCGCAGAGTCACTACCATTACTTATCATCTCGTTCTTATTCACTTCGTAGTGAATGAGCGGGGGGGTGGATGAGAATAATATGTTACACATTCGATCTGTCTGTTAGCTAATCAATTTATTATATGTGCGGAAGCACCGTATGATAATAGATTGCATTTATCGTTTCTAGTTGAAAGATTCATCGTCCGGTCTTCTCTTGGATCATTTTATCGAGCATCCGGATACAGATGTTCGATTTCTCAAATCGCTACTTCACTTACAACAGTCGATGGGCGCCATTGAAACATGGCGGGGGGGGGGGAGTAAGGTTGTATAGCCTTCATCGCCTAGCCGTTGCGTCGTTCAATTACTGCAATTTGTTTTATCATTAAAAATATTGATTTACTAATCGATTTGATGGGCACAAAAAACGGTATGTTTTGTTTGAGTCAATCTGTCACATCAATCTGTCACATAACTACGTGCTAGATGTACAACTAATGGCTTCCAATGTTTGCTTTATGTTAACACTTTTTGAGGATACTCGGAGAAAAATATTCGTGAACACAATAAATTCTTTCTCGGCACTGTCTCACTGCTCAAAATATTGTAGAGCCGAGAAAGTTTCAGTATTTTTTTTATATTCAGTATATTTTTGTTAAGGAAAAGATACTGACAATAAAGCAACTGTACAACTGTAATTGAGTATTATGCAACTATATTGTCGATAAGTTTCACTATAAATACAACCCAAATTGAAAAAACAAGAAATCTCGTTTTGCATGGATTATAGCATTTCAATGTTGGGATGTCGAACAATTTCAGATATTTGATCAACGTGTCGAAAATAATCCCATAATATTTCGATGATATAATATCCGAAACCGATGACCCGTCTAGATTCCATGAACATGTTTTTTTATATCTATAGATATTATTTTTCTTTTCTTTATTTTAAAATTTATCAACAGGTTGACATTGAACCCTAACGATACTAACTACTTGACTAATTGTCTTATGCTAATTACATTTGAGTTTGCCTGAGACGACTTTTCATCCTGTTTCTTAAGATATGAAAATCGATGTTTTCAAAATGGCGATTGAATATCCGAACCATGCTAACAACAGGCTCATCGTAAACCCAAAGCTAATTTTTAGCACATGTTATGGCATCCCGATTTATTACATTAAATGAGCTGAAAAATAGCAGAAAATGTTCTACTCCCCAATTCATGTAGATCATTTGTATAATATATATGCTAGAGCCAATATGAGCGAGCGAAACAGGTGACACATTTAAATGAAAGCATATGAAAGCTTTTCGCATAGTTTGCCAAATACACGGCCCAGACAGAGAAAGATATATTCTCGTTCATGTTCTTCTTTATCCTCTTGGAAAACACCTTCCAACTTCATGTTATGATGAGGTGTAATATTATCACGCTTCTTTATAAGAGCACTGGCAGCTATATGGATAGCGTGGTCGTGTGAAATAGCTTTCTATTCCATTCAACCTTGATTCGATTTCCATTGACGTCGTATGGAACTTCTTTTTTTTGGCACAATCCCAAATCAAATAAGAGAAGAAAACAGAAAGAGATGTCTGCTCGCATACATACAAACCATTTTTAAGCTTTTTAAAACAGCTCATTATTTGCGCATTTGACCCTCCAGCACACGAAATGGCATCATTTCTGCCAAAGAAGAAATGTTTTCAGCGAACGCTAGTTTGGGTGTAGTTAGCTCGTGCAGTTGGAAGGCGGAGAAATTCGTTGTTGCGCAGATTTCTCCTTCTGACGTTGAAATTAAGGTGAAGGTGGAAGCTAGCCTTTGTAGTAGTATAGGTAAAACCACGTGTAAAAATGGGTAATAGTGTTTGTGAAAGAAGAGAAATTTGTTTCGTTTGTTTTGATCTTTGTACGTAAATAGATCAATTCACTTATCAGACTGTATGGCGCTTCACTGAAACGAGTCTTAGATACATTTAAAAAAAAAACAATTCAATACTGAAGTAAAATGTTGGAACGGTGTGTTCCAATTGCAAATGTAAATATATATATATATGTGTATTTGCATATGAAGTAAAATTCTGATTATACGCGAGCGTAACATGAGCAAATTTATAACACATGCGAATTGAAGCTCTTTTGGAAGTTTATTTCCACTTATACTTTAGCCATTGAAACTGAAAAATGGGCATTAAAATAGCAAGGAAAGTATGGCGATCTTGCCTTGTAGCAACGCCACGGGAAGTCACAAATTGAAACTTACTGTAATCAGTAAATTCAAAAACCAAGGAGACCAAAGCAGACCATCTAACAGTTCAACCAACTAATTATTTTAACCATTTCTGTTTGCACCTAATTTCTAGTGTTTTTTCGGTTTATATAATTTTCGAAAAAATCCGGTAGTTTCCCCTCAATTAATCTGTGAAAGTATGCATTATCATAATTGACTGTCGCGAGTAGATAATCTGTAGTGTTGTTGGTATTTACAAATAGCATCACACATTTCATGACTTTACAAATATGCATAGCTGCTTGTGCCTCAACCGTTGAATTTTTATCTAATTGTATTATTCCGTTTATCACTTTGCATCCAAGATTATTTCCACGTTTTAAAGCGAAGTCTCGTATACTTGTTTTACAGTCCTTTTTCTTCAACAAAATAATTATCGAACCATCTTCGGAAACCGCTGTAATAATATTTCAAAGCAAAGTTTAGTAATACATGTTGGAATCTTGTTTGTCATTACCGTCCGGCACACAGCATGAATAGCATCTTGGTCCGACGCATTTTATACCCATGATCATCCTTGAGCTGTCGAAGAATGAGACCAACAATTGACCGGTTGCTTTTTAAAAAGTTCCATGTGGTTGTTGTTTGAAGTAATGTTTCACATTTTATTAATTTCGTGGTATCTCGTGAGCTGATTATTCCGGAAACATATTTGGACAAGATACGACCTTGGCAGTATTCCTCTATCTGAGTAATGGTTATATCATTCCCCAAGAAACTTTTGGAGCTATCTGAAATCTGTAAAGAAAAAGGCTCTAACTGCAAAATAATATCAACACATACAATGCAGGAATATTCAATAACCCTTTGCACACGAGACTTTGTCAAATTGTATGGAATTAGTCGTCTGACAGGCGACGCTCGATCGCAAAGGGTTAACATGTTTGGCGCCAAGCGTGATTCGATTGGATTTATCTCTGGCCCAACTTGTAGGAGCGTCAGACCATACACGAATCAATAATAGAGAATTGAAACGAAACGATGTTACCCATATATGGGTGTCGTGGAACCGAACATGTTGAACGTAACACTATTTCTACATTTATTCTTATATCATCATGTTCAGTTAATTTGATTTATATTGATTTATTTGTTTTATATTGATATATATAAAAATATATTAAATATATATATTTTT
Source organism: Toxorhynchites rutilus septentrionalis (assembly GCF_029784135.1). Classification (NCBI taxonomy): domain Eukaryota; kingdom Metazoa; phylum Arthropoda; class Insecta; order Diptera; family Culicidae; genus Toxorhynchites; species Toxorhynchites rutilus. The sequence continues at coordinate 185,926,441 of NC_073746.1, forward strand.
TAATATGTATAAAATATAAAATATATTAACTCATTCTTTAATTATTTTGTTGAAGCTATCTTTTTTTCTGCTCTGTTAGATTAAGTGTTAAACATTGTTTTTTTAAATATTGAACGGATGATAGATAATTTTTTTTTACCTCGTACTTATCCTTCAGTTCCGAAAAATTGTAAACTGCTTGTACTAGTTCCACCGCAGTTACCGCATCTTCGCCATAATCAAATTCAATTTCATCGTAATTATTTGGTTTGCGTCTGTTGAAATCTGGTCTTCGTTGTATTTTTTTTACGTATTGCAATGCCAATTTTTCTCATGGATCATTTTCTGCATGTAGACGCCAGGAGATTCCCCTGTGTACATTTCCATGTATTTGTCATGCCATGAAAAATTATCGTTGTGTTGGAGAACTGTGATAAAGACTCTCCTCCGATATGTGCCACGGCTCATTGTATCATTGCGCTTTCCAACATTGTATTTACTAAGTCGACAAAACAAATTCTTCATCCTATCAGTTCGATTTATTACGATTATGATAGTTAAAAAAACGGTTCATATGAGTTCAATAATACTTACAAATTGCTGGTTCTATGTTCACTAAAAAATTCTGCTTTAGCAGCTACTTTCTCTATTACTTATTCCATATACCAAGGTTTTGGAACTCAGACACGAAATTCTTTTGTACACTGAATTCATTCTCGCTTAGATTTTGTTAATACGAGGGTCACTATTTATATTTCGGGAATTGGCAACACTGATGTCATGTGAGTCCATCTGACGGTTCCATCGTAAAGTTTGACATTTTTGACGATATACGTACTCAGAACATTTTGTCATACGGACGCTATTTGTTTATTTTATATTTAGTTGAAAGTTTGGTCTCGGCAAAAAAATGGAACTGAATCGTGAACATTTTCGTGCGATGATTTTTTACGACTTTCGACGTGGATTATCACAACAAGAGTGCGTCAATCAACTTAATTTGACTTTTGGCGATGAAGCTCCATCAAAAATCACTGTGTATCGCTGGTATAGTGAATTCAATCGTGGTCGTAGTTCGCTGTCCGACGAGTTTCGTGAAGGTCGTCTAAAATCGACTGTAGTGCCAGAAAACATCGATGCTGTGCACGAAATGATTAAGCAAGATCGTCATGTAACCTACTGTGAGATTGAGGCATCCCTAAGCATTAGTTCCACCAGCATATATGCGATTTTACATGAACACTTAGTTGTGCGAAAATTATGTTCACGTTGGATCCCACATAATTTGACAATCGCTCAAAAAAAGGCTCGTGTCGATTGGAATAAATGCTTTGAAAATTGGTTTAAGCGCATGCAAAAGTGTATCGATCATCGTGGCGATTACTTTGAAAAACAATAAAAATATATTCGCAGCTTAACTATTTGTTTTTGTTTCTATCCCCGAAATATAAATAGTGACCCTCGTATAATCGGCAATCGTCATGTATGCCAAAAGCGTGGTAAGGAGTGTTACGTATGTCTTGACGTAATCCTTCAACATCATTCCCATTAGTCTCGTCTGCGCAATGTTTTATTGCGGCACGTATTACTCTTGTGGTGCGATCAAACAATTTTTTGAAAACTTCCGAAAATTGCTTGGGGCATTTGATCTGATGCACCAAAAAATATTCCAAAACTGTCGGTTCGATCGATGACAAACATTTTTACAGGGAAAATAAGATCACAATAATCACAAATTTTCATCTCATTTTCTCCATAAATAACAATTACCTCTCGTAGTTTCTTCCCGCAAGCTTTAATCGCATGATTACAGCAAAGTTGCTGGCGTATCTCATGTCCATAATGGCAACAGTATTTAAGCCTGGCCACGGTTGTGGAGTCCCCATCCATTACGACAGTTGTGTATTTTATCCCTTGTTCATACAGCTTTTTGAATCCTTCAATTAGAATGTCTGGTTCCATTCCACCAGATGCCCCTTTGTAATTGCGGTAACATTTGTGAACACGATGCTTCAATCCTTTCTTACTTCTTTTGACATTCATATTGCATACATAGCATCGCTTATTCCTGCATCCAACAAAGCAAACCTTTTTAGATTGAGTGCCTATTATTGCTGCACATCCTGACGCGGAATTATAACGATGACCGTTACTACGTTTGCCCCATGAACCGCCTAAGGTAGCACATATTTCAATGGATTCGCCGTCGATATGCGGTGCACCTCGATCCCTCATTTTTTCGAGAAATATACTTTTCTCTTCATCAACTGTCTTCTGCATCGATTCTTTCAAAGCCGCATCAAGAATGCCATCCATCGACTCTTCATTTTTAATAAATGTCTTTCTGTTCATGAAAGGTATGTTCAAAATCGAAAACATTTCATGCGTTTGGGTGTAAGTATACATATCCTGAGCGATTGGTATATCTACTCCTGGACGTCACATTACCGATGATTCTATAAATTTTTCTCATTTCATCATTTTCAGTACTTCCTGCAGGACTCGGCGAATCTGAGATATCGATTGATTTTTCTTCATGCCTTGTCGGTATCACTGGTGACTGTGGTTTAGTGTTCATTTGTTTCAGTTCCGACCATTTCAAACAAGCATTACAATGACAATCTAAATTGAGGTCTTTCATCATTCCACAAGGGAGCCCAGGAACGTAAATAATCGAAGTTTTTGAACGTGTTAATGGAATGGTTCTTTTCTTGACAATCACCATGTTATTTGTATTTTCAGTTAGCTGTTCTTTTGGATTCGATAACGATCGATTCACAAGAAATAAACCAAATAATCTATGAAGGAGGACTAGCTTTAAAAAAAGTTCAATAAATACATACCATCAAATTTTTCAATGTCCTCTATTTCCCCAATCAAAATTTTGAACTCCGTTGTATGGGAATCGTCCAGTGTAGAATTCATTTCTTCTTCCTGGATGACAGCAGACATAATATGTGTGTCATATCCGCGCAGAGGGCTTGGAGGAGGGACGTCGATAGTTGCTTCTGAATTTGGATTTTCATTTACGACGAACTCATAAAATCTTGAAAAACGTCTTGAAAAACGTAGAACTATTGAATAACTCAGTACAATCATTTTATATCCATACCTGTCGATGGCAAATATCCGGTATTAACAAGTTCTTCCGCACAGTAACTCGATGTTGATATTTCCTCAATATTTTCCTTCGTTGATCGTATTTTTTCACATTTTCACGTTGGAGAGCCTTAACCCTTCTCTTCGTTGGCCGAGGCATTTTGAATGTAATACTTTTCTGTTTACTATTTTTGACAGCAGAGGCAGTCGTGGCAGTGCTCCGAGTTCTGCAATACAATTTTATTAACCAATGTTAAAGTTGCTAAAAGTTACATTATAGACCCATCAAACGTAAAAATAATAATTGTATTTATATCAACACAATTTTATTTTATTAATTTTCATGATATGAAACGCTATAACTCAGGAATAACATTTTATTGAATGGTTTTTATAGCTGTTTCGATGATGTTGTCTGGCATCAGTGTCAAAAAAGTAACGATGTTTTCACCAATACAAACAAAACCATTGTGGAAAATTGAAACATGAAATGTTAAATTTCAGAGCACTAGCTCAAGATTTACTACGTTTTTCACTATACATTGCGACGGCAGATGAAAATTTAATGTTTGGTGAGTAATCGATTAGATTTCGGTTAATATTACTTGGTGGGAAGTGTGTGCAAACGATCATTTTCTTCACACTGTTCTTCAAAATTATTGATTTTTGGGCGAAGGGTAAGAGAGGGAGATGAATTAAATGAGCGTCATTGTGGCAGCCATTTGCGGCTAGCTTCCACCTTCACCTTAATGCAACTTAGCAATCCAGAACAATCGATGTTCTGCTGTGTAACGCCGTACACATAAATAATCCAAACCCAGAAACTTACAACGATCTTCATATCTTGGAAGGTTTTGTGGGTCATTCCAGTGGAAACGACGTAGTACATAGCGGACAAATTTACGCAGCACGGACTCCACTCTTTGTATGCTGTTGTGGTAATGTGGAGCCCAAACAATCGAAGTGTACTCCAAAATCGAGCGAATCAAAGAGCAGTATAAAACCGTGAGGCATTGTATTTCCGTGAAGTGTTTAGCGATGCGAATAATGAATCCAAGAGCCTTGAAAGCTTTTGAGGCTGCGTATTCAATATGTTCACTGAACGTGATCCTAGAAACTTAAAGAATTCCCAGTTCTTTTATGTATGTAACTCTATTGAGATTCTCAATTTGAGAACCGGTCCGAAAAGCTCATAATCGAAGTTTATCGTTGTGTGTTTGCGAGAAAAAGAAATAACAGAGCATTTTAATGAGTTCAGCGACATATAATTTGCTTCATACCAAAAATTTCCAATCGCCGCTGTAGAAAAGTTGCATCATTACGTGCGTTTAACCCATTTTAGGTCAAGCGCTCGAAAAATCAAACAGCAACTTAATTTTTCATGCCTTTGGAAAGCAACCATTTTGTAATGTTTTTGCATCAAAAGATAGCTTAATTTATTTGCCTATTACTTACTATCAAGTTCATTCAATATTGTATAACTTTACTGGGCAATAAATTCGACATAAAGCAAATATGTTTGGAAGGTGTTTTCAATTTCAATTAAAAAATCCAATAAAACAGAAATATATGAGAACTTTTCTACACTATTATTTAGATAAAAGAACATACATTGTGATATAGGGCAAAAATCATTCGATTGAGCCTCCTACAGGAAAATAAAAGCAAGAAAAATTGAGTGTTCGAAAAATCGAACGTTGGCCATAACGAACATTTTTTTAGGTACATCAATACCAACACTTCTAACTTCCGCAGCGCATTTCGGTTTGTTTACTTTGGAAGACAGAAGGTTTTTCATAGGTTTCAATTGTAAATGTTTGCAAATATCGATTAATTTAGCAAATATTATTGAAAATCTGTATCATTTCTTGTCCGTAATAACCTTAGGTGATGGCGGGCCGTAGATTTACGTGAGTGAAGAAGCTGTATGATATCAGTACGTGTAACGAGGATTCTAATGAAATTGCTGGTGTGAATATTCTTCTGCCGGACTGAATAATAACCTCCCAACCCTCTATGCCATTGTTTTTTCCCATCATTTTGGTATTTTGCAGCTTTTGAGAAATGTTGGATTTTTCGGGAAATGAATAATTGGGAAGAAATCATTCTCAAGCATTGACATTTCTCCACGGCCAACATTTTTATTGCAAATGCTTTCAATTGAAAGAAAAAGCCTGTCAGTAATTGATTAAAATTACATGAAATAAGAAATGTCACATCTTACCTTAGGTGGATTAATTTAGGTTTATACTTAAAGACCACCATCCTCCTGTGCTTGTTCGTCCAGGAATGTAGAATTGATGCATATATGAATACTGAATAATTTTGATTTTCTAAATTTCCTTTACTCGCCCCTTGGATGATTTTCGAGGATCAAAAAATCAAAACTTTGAGCGCTTTGAGGCACCCCTAAATCATGTCCGATCGAGCTGAAACTTTGCACAGATAATTTTTTTGGGCCAATAAACAAAATGTACATGGTCGGTTTTTGAAACTTGACATGACCATTTTCGCTGTTATTTCGATACTTGGTAAATAAAAAAATCCGTCTTTGATGGCCTGCGTTGCTTTTTCAAGCTCCTCCTCCTCCACGATGTCCGTCCATCTATTTTTTTTTGTAATTCAGCGGCTCCTGGAATCAATTAGACCAAAGGTTTGAAGCTTTTAAACCTGTATGACCAATTCATCCCATACAGCATGCAAAAATTAAAATGCATTTTTTTAATTTTTTTTTATCAAACTTACAGTTTCGCTGCATCAAATTGTTCCTTCTCTGAATGCGAACAGATCGTTACTGCACAAAGTTTATTTAAGGTGGAGGTGGAAGCTAGCCATTGTAGTAGTATAGGTAAACCCACGTGTAGAAATGGGGTAATAGTGTTTGTGAGAGAAGATATCATTGATATCAACACAATTTCATTCTATTGATTTTCATGACATGGAACGCTATGACTCAGGACTAATATTTTTTTTTTGAGTGGTTTTTATAGCTTTTTCAGCGGGAAAAAAAACTTAAAACCATGATCGAAAAACTTAATCATTTGAAATATACTCAGTCATTGTGCAAAACGGAAATTGCAAGTTCATTGTTTCGGGCAGAGGTGCGGCAAAGTCTAGTAGACTAAGTGTTATAATAATTTCTTCGAAATTTAATAAGTAAGTAAATAGGTTTGAAACTACTCACCCAATCATACCATCATTCGCTGACGGGTGACGATCACTCGAAATCTTGAAGGATTTTTTAGAAAAAAAATATTCTAACCACGGTTGTGTGGTTCGATGGTGGACTGTGTGTGCTTGGAAGAAGGCAAAGGTACTCGTCATCTTTCCTGGAACTTATTGGACAGCTGGTGATGCCTCACGCATGCGACAATCACAATTTTCGGGAAGTAGCTGGCTGAAAAGCTGTGTGCTGCGTCACTTTCCACTCGCTGATCTACGCTGACGACCACTCTCGTTGAATCAGCTGCTAGATAAAACTCTTTAACCCCTTCCCGTACGATTTAATTTTAAAAAGAGCAAACAAAATGCGAACGCTTCAATGGGTCACGCATCGTGTAATTTCACTACTCTGCTAAGCGTCTTAGCGCCTTGTGATATGCAAACGCACCGCGAGAGAGATTCGATATTGTATGTTTTGGCACAATCATTTCATATCGAGTGAGACTCGATGTTGTACGTGAAAGGGTTAACACTGTGAGAATCAACACACGGAATAATGTCTTTCATGAACTACTTTATTTACACTTTTGATTTACATTACTAGCTTAATTTAGAACTATACTAACTTAATTTAGAATATAGAAAAACTTGCCAAAACTAGGTAGGTAGAAAACACTTCTTAAGCCGTCGAAAAAATATAGGTGTGAGAGCGTCTTACAATTCAATTCAATTCTTTGTTTTTAAGAGGTTTTAAACTTTGCAGTTCATTCGCCTCTAAGCGTCTTACTGGCTGAAACGCATCGTTTTCATTCAGCGGTAATGCTTCAACAGCGATGGACAGCATTTTTCTTCCTTGTGTTGTTGCCGTTATTGCACTATGTAATGCACGTGTGCTGCTGAAAGGGGAAAGAAAAGGGGCGTTTGGTCCTTATGAACATGTACAGATTCGTTTTCTCTTGCTGTTTCTCTCTTCTTCAGTCGTGAGACTGAACAACGGTCGTGGGTGTAATCCCATTAAGGGTGACACCTGGTGCGGACTGCCGCCCTCGCCTTCCGTACGCTACGCCACTGCAATCACCTAAATCTCTCAATTACTTAAACCACAACAAATTAAGCTTGACGGACCAATAAATGTTTTAAGCTTTTATGAAGATCATCCATTTAGGCACAACAAAATTTCACTGTATTCAAGAATCTGTGTGTCTCTGCGCGTCCTTAGGATAGTCGGAGACCGCTCGAAGCCGTAAAGTCACCTGCTGATAAGATGGCGGAAGATATACCGAGTGCCCAGCCCACTTAATCGCTAAACTGACGATGCCTGTGTTGTCAGAACTGGGCATGCCACACATCTTCTCTCTTCTCCGGAAAAAAGAATTGAATAACAAGAAAGCGAAAAAACAAATACATGTGGATTTTGTTTCAGTGTATTTTCGTCCCGATTTGCAAATAAGTTTACTCCCATTTTCACAAAGCATGGTCTTCCCGATCCGTACTCTTATCATTTATATTTTTTCATACGGTCGTCCCGATCCGTCTGCCATACAAATGAAACACAAATTTCTGCATTACTCGAGAATTAATCACGCAAATGGAACCAAATTTGGCATGTTGAGGTATTAGGATGCAATAAATGTTTTTACGGTGGTTAGATACTCCTCCCCTTCCTTTTAGGGGGAGCTGCCATACAAATGAAACACAAATTTCTGCATTACGCAAGAATTAATAAAGCAAATTAATTCAAATTAGGCATATTGAGGTTTTAGGATGCAATAAATGTTTCTATGGTGGTTAGACTCTCCACATGTAACTCTCTCCTATGTAAGGGGGAGCTGCCATACAATTGAAACTCAAATTTCTGCATTACTCGAGAAATAATCAAGCAAATGAAACCAAATTTGGCATGTGGATGTTTTAGGGTACCACAAAATGTTTTACGGTGGTTAGACACTCCACCCCCTCTCTCTTAGGGGGAGCTGCTATACAAAATTCAACGGGTTCGATTAGAAGATCAATCAATGAACAGTTCTGCGACTGGACCCATGAACTTGCTCATAGTAAGAAAACGTGAATGTTTGAAGGTTTTCCGTGAATATTTTATAAGGTGTTTATGCTAACCTTAATAAAGCATATCAGTAGTAGCAGTAGATTTTTCTTCATTAAAGTTTCCGTTCTAATATTTTCTTCCAGATTTTTAATTATTTAATATCCAGTTGTGCGACCATAACTTGTAATATATTTGCTGGTTAGCTCGATTTTGTAATTGTTCGAGCTGTTTGGTTTGCTTGTTGCACTTATGGTGTTTTGCTTTGGGAAATATTTCGGCAACGTTTCAAAATATGAAATTCGACGTTCGAGAAAGATCTGGATTCGTTACGATTCTATCGATTCACAAAATACAAAAGTTTGTCCGGTGTGATAGTTATAGGGATCGCGTCAACCGTTCGATTGAATTTACATAATAGGGTCCAATATTTCTGATAGAGGGCCCTTATACCTCTAGGTAATTGAGGGATACAATAATCATCTTGAGTGATTTTTTATGGAAAATAAATGTTTTGTATGTTCATGAATGACAATTTCCTTAAAAAAGCCAACGATATTGATTGATGTGACTTTACAGAAAATAAAGTATTACTTATCAATTTTTTGTAACCGATGATTATTTTTATTTTAAAGAATAATTTATCATTGAATATTTATTAGTATGACCTATGTATTCCCTTTAATTAACACGTTGAGCCCTGCGTCGGTCTCTACCGGCCGACGTTGAACTTTTAGGTAGGAAAGTGCTAACTGACTGGGACTGACAGTTACAAAATAAGAAAAATAAAAATGCATACCGTTTGTTTTCGGATGTTTCACGAAATCTGACTACTTACTAGTCGAATTTATGACTATTTTCTTTTCATGCAATAAGTATATTTGGGAGTTGAGACCGACACAGATATTATGCAAACGCTCTTGATCCGGGTTGAATGGAAAGAGCATCAATAAAAATTCGAGACTCAACGTGTTAACCCTCGTATACTCTAGCATACAGTCTCACAGATAGACCAAATTTTGTTTTGAGGAGGCTGAATTAAAAGACTATTGAAACTGAATGAAGTTGAAGAAAAAGTATTTTGTGGAGTTTTTTTTTATTTGATTATAACTTTTACTATTTTAAATGAATACAAATAACGCCTATAAATACACAACAGCAAAATTTCAGAGACAAGCACAGCCTGTGGTTAAAACTTTGTTTTATTCTCTAGTACTACATTCATTTTCTAATGATTTTTTGATACAGTCAACGTTGGTGGACATTTAAACGATTAGTCGCACGCAATGCCCAAAAGTTTGGGCACCTCTGCTATAGAACAATAGAAAGTGTGAGCTTTAAAAGCATTATAATAATCAGGTATGATTCCAAATTGTATCAGGAAGCCTTAAATATTCCTCTTTGATAGAGCCCATTATATGAATCACGGGAGAAAACGTTGAATAACGTGTTTATAGCACGAGTACTGAAACCCAGTTCTCTTAAGTTGGTTCGCAGCAAAGCTTTGGCAATCCCGCCACCGTCAACCCGAGATCTCCGTCAGAACACCGAGATTCCGCCACCGCGTGTATCAGCAGCAGCAGCCGGCCGGCCATCCTGACACACCCACACAGCAGCCATTGTATAATAGGTAACAATAAAAGAACAATTACTTACCTGTTTGATATTGGTGAAATTCAGAGCCCTTGACTCGCTGAATCACCTTAAATACGAGGAAAGCCGATCCTGAAAGCTGAAGGCTTCAAGCTCGAGCTAGCCACGAGAAAAGAGGCCTTGAGAGCCCAACCTCAACGATCCCCGAGGCTCAGACTAGGGATGGATCTTTAGAGGGAGGCCCGTCTGATCTTTGGAGAGTAATATTGTGCATCTGTAGAGTAACGCTCATTATTAATATATGACCCGTAATCTTGAGTTTCAATGCAACACTACGAAGCAATGGGTATTGATGCAATGGATTTACAAAACTAATGTGCATCAGTCCTTTTTTTTAATATCGCCAACTATACATAGAACCACTATTGAAAAAAAATTTGTTACCCTATAGCAACAGAAGTATTGCGTCACATTAATTGAAAAAAATCGTTGTTTCTGGCAACAAGTTTAAATTTTGCTATCACCCAAGTCAACCTACAATTTAACATGGAGAATCAGGATTTATGCCAAACATGCTATTTAATTTATACTTTTTTCAATCGTATCATTTATCTACTGGAAATCTTCATGTCCTCCATGGTAGGATAGTTCTGCTACTTTTCTTTCGCTAACGGGGTAGTCCCGGGTTGACCACTCATGTCTTTATGTAATTTTTAGTTGTTGCCCCAAAAGGTTCTACTGCCCTTTTGCACATATACAAAGTTTAATTCAAAAAAATAAACATATTTTTCTAATTTCTGCTTGGAATATTTCACACACGGACGGAATCACACCAAATGCTCTTCGGAAACGTGAAACTTTAATGTCACTTAACTCCCACGCAGAACTCGTGAAAATATTCCGGTTCAAGGCGGTTTCCGATTATCCCGATTAAATGTGTGTCCCTGAGCGTCCGAAACGGTGAGTGTCTGCTAATAAGATGGCGGAAGATGTGCCGAGTGCCCACACCTAAACTGACGATGTCTGTGTTGCCAGAACTAGGCATGCTACACAGAATCCATTTAAGGTTCACAGATGATAAACTAGTTTGAAAATTTCGATAATGCTAATTTGAAAATGTTAATTAAAATGCAGAATATGAAAATCTAGAGGCTTTCTATGAAGACTGGAAAGTAACTGTTTTATCACAAACAAGAATAATATCTCGTGGTGAATATCGTGGACAGAGAAAAATTCCATAATTATGGAAAAAATCATTCGAACGGCTTTCGGGTAAGTAGATTGCACGAAATGAAAACCAGAATATTCAATGCAAGCAAAACAGAAGTCAGTTCTTTTTCAACGTTTCAACCTGATAGGTTTCGGCGGACTGTATCCATCCCTTCAGTAGGGGAAAATCCATTCTGATAATAAAATTGTGTCTATTTGATAAATTATTCTGCTATCCAAAAGCATCGAACTCAACGGAGTGTATCGATCAATAGTTGGGATTCAAGGGAAAATAAAATCAGGCTACAGATCTGTACACTCTCATCAAGCTGATGCATTTCACATTTTATCTCGTTCAAATGATGGACAATATTGTTAAGAGAAATTGATTGAAGATTATTGTCACTATTGCCAGTTACTAACAGCTTCACTGGAAAAAGATCATATGAAAGAAATAAATTAATACAATATTCAAATTGAAACTTCAGGGTGTTTTTAGATTTCCAAATTACCACAATTATTACTAACTACGAAAAAAACATTAACAATACACATCATAGAAGTATTAATTGCGAATTTTCAACTAAAAGAATTCATGTTTGCAGTCTGCAACACCATTGCCGATCAAGAATTGATTAAAATGAAAACACGTTGAAGGCTCCCTCTCTATCAAGCCATACTCGATATCTATAGACATATTTCAAAATTATCTACAGTACCCTATGATTTCATACAGGTGAAAATTAAAATATCAACCTCACATGCAACGTAATAACAGTACTTGTAAGCGTTCAGAGGGAAACTCTCCGTTCTCACGCTATCATTGAGCACACTAGCAGATACTTTAATTTTAATAAATGCCTTGCTTTACGGGCTTCTCACAATGTATCTTGGACAAACCATCCCTTTCGGTCGGTAGGCGACTCACAAGAGCCGATTTCGTCGAATCGAAGGCCCAACCTGTACTTTACAGTTGTCCATCGCCAGTAGTGCAGCAATAAATCATACACTTTAAGTCGTCGTATAAAGCATTCGCCGTACATACGTAATTTCATCAATTATATGGAAATGAGATAACGCCAATCAAATTTACATACATCAAACGTCCATATATTTTTTTTATAATTAATTCCATAGAGCTTCCTTTGCCTCATCGAAAAAGCTGCCAACTAGAAGGTATCAAGGGGAATAATATATACACTTTTGGGTGCTGTTTTAGAGCTTGGATCCCGATGGATTGAATGTTTTTATTTGGCCTATTTCCCTCACATTAGCATTAACCGTCAATGTTACGAACTTTATGCCTTATGGGTTTTTCTCTATTGATTAGTTAGGCTTCCAATTGAATTCTGTAAAAAAATGTACTATTCTGTGACGTAAATAAGTTTCAACCAATGTGCACATCCTGACCACACAACAATTACTCCCGAAACGTATCAAGTCGATCTTCGCTGCTGTATATCTTCCTGACATATGAAGTAATAATGAGCCAGATGTCCAGATATGACCAGATATGACCAGAAGAAATGACCAGATATGACCAGCGCACACACTAGTTTCGTGAATGGTGGCTCCCGTAAAAGTACCCCTTTGAGACCAGAATGACAACATTGAACAGATGTAACAGCCAATCCGCTGTGGCGGAAGCGAAGAAGAAAAAAACTACCAACACTAATGTGACAAATGAAAACACAGGGAAGCGAAATGACTCGCTGCTGGTGTGAGCGAGCGATTAGGAGACAAATAAAAAAGGACTCAAGGGGCAAAGTTTACATGTTCTATCACAAGGTGTTGATTAAACTTCGATTCGTGGTTAGCGATTCGCATCTCTTCCTGAAGATTTCCAATCATACGCATCGATGAATTTATTGATTCACAAATTTTCATGAATTAACTAACCAGTATGGGGTAATCAAGAACTCAGCCGTCTCAAACGCCGCAAAAATGCTTGCTTTCGCATTTATCACTCACTCAGAAGTGCTCGCAATTATCATACTTTTAGGTTGGCTAGTCGGGAATACAAATCTTTGAACAGAATATCATATCTCAACTATTTGCGTAACACGGAACGTAATCTTCGAGGTAACCCGAAGAATTTTTGGCAACTCGTAAACAGTAAACGTAAGGAGAATGGTCTGCCGTCTACAATGTCCCTAAATGATGAAGTGGCGTGTTCCACTAGTAGTAAATGTGCTTTAGTTGCGAAATACTTTATGAGTGTATTCAGCATGGAATCAATATCACCAGATAATGCAACTAATGCCTTAAATCGTGAAAAAGAATCTCAACACCGATGAGAAATCCAGCGAGTCGATTGGGAGCAATTACTTGGAATGGGATCAGTGGACGAAGCAGTTACACGCTTTTACGAAGAGCTTTTTGGAATTATTCGAACAATTGGGCCGTTGAGAAAAAGCGCGGGAAAGTCTCACAAAAACCAACCGTGGTGGAATGTAGAGCTTCGTAACCTTCGAAATCGTTTACGCAAAGCAAGGAAACATTTCTTCAAACGCAGGAGTGGGCAACGAAAAACTGAAATGCGTGAAGCTGAGGCCCAATACAACTCTCTGAACGCAGTATGTTTTCGCGACTACATTCAATGCATCGAAGATAATGTGAAGGCGGACCCAAAACATTTTGGAACTACGTTAACGATCGAAAAACAACGAAAGGTCTACCTCAAAACATGCGTTACCGGGGAATTGCTGCCAGCACGTCACGGGATTCAGCGAATATGTTTTCGTCCTTCTTTCAAAGTGTATCAAGTAATAACTCACCACCTTTGACTGAAAGTTACCTGAACAGTATTCCACAGTTCAATGTGAACGTGCCTCGAATGCATTTCTCAACACACGAAGTCCTGCTCAAGCTAAAATCTATCGACGGATCAAAAGGACCAGGGCCAGATAAATTACCGCCATTCCTCATCAAACAGTGTGCAAGCTCTCTCGCTTTTCCAGCGAGCATGTTGTTCAACCGTTCTCTTAGTGAAAAATTCTTTCCCACTATCTGGAAACTCGCATCCATCGCACCAATTCATAAGTCGGGGTAGCTCAATGATGTGGAGAACTATCGTGGGATCTCCATTCTTGGCTGTTTGCCGAAGGTCTTCGAAGGAATGGTACACGATGTGCTCTACCAGGCTACGAAATGCATAATTTCTGCCGACCAACATGGTTTCATGAAAAAACGCTCGACTACAACCAACTTGTAAAGCTTCGTATCGACTTTGGTGGAAAAAATGGAAAAGCGGCAGCAAGTCGACGCTGTTTATGTTGACTTCGCCAAAGCTTTCGACAAAGTGCCACTCATACTAGCTGTTGAAAAGTTCAGGAGAATAGGACTTCCAGAGTGGCTGACACGATGGATCCTGTCTTACCTTACTGGGCGCAGTTCCTCAGTGAAAATTGGTGATGTATTATCCACCTCGTTCCCGATACATTCCGGAGTACCCCAAGGCAGTGTCTTGGGGCCCTTGCTCTTCGTTCTGTTCATCAACGACATTTGTAAAGCGCTGAAATCACCGAAATCGTTGTATGCAAACGATCTCAAGTTTTATAGAGCAGTTCAAACGCTGGTAGACTGTTGAGCGCTGCAATCGGACTTCGACATGATTCTGGAATGGTGCAGTTTGAACGGAATGGAAGTCAATATCAGCAAATGCTGCGTGATCTCATTCAGTCGTTCACGAACACCGATTGTCTTCGGCTACAAAATGGCAACAACGAGTTTGAAACGTACGAGTACCGTGACGGATCTGGGGATTCTCGTAGACAGAAAATTAAGGTATACGGAACGCATCGCTTCAGTCACTGTGAAAGCATATTCCACGCTAGGTTTCTTGAAGCGAAACACGAAGTTCATCGATGATGTATATTGTCTAAAAATGCTGTACTGCTCATTGGTGCGTAGTGTGTTAGAATTCCGGATACAAATCTGGGCACCATTCCACTTAGTCCACATGAAACGGATAGAACGAGTCTAAAAGCATTTTATTCGTTATGCTCTTCGGAATCTCAACTGGAGAGATAGGACCAACCTGCCAGCGTATGAAAGCCGTTGTATGCTGATTGATCTGCCAACACTAGCGAGCAAACGAGTACTTCTTCAACGACTACTCGTCTTTGATATCTTGACAGATCACATCGACTGCGCAGATAGGGTAAATGATCTTGGTTTGTCCAATTTGGGGTGTTTTTACGCAACTAGTAAATGCAAATCGATTTTTCTTCATGAAAATCACACATAATCGATACGAGTTTGGGTTTGTTGCCCCAAGCCCCAAGTATCTAGTTGCTAATACTACCATAAGGTGTTGAAATTATTCAAATTTTTATGTTTTTTAACGATTTTCCTTAAAGAAGAATTATGATCATGGTTTGACCACCTCTGATCATGGTTTGCCCAAAAAAATGATCATGGTTTGTCCGGTTTTAGAAATCTCCATTTTTGAATGAAAACATTCGAATTCACAATTAAAGGGTGTGTCACATCAAATTGCATCACGGAAAAAACGCTGTAGAAATTTAATTTTTAGGAATTATATCTTCAGCTTTCGCTTATAATCAGATAAGAGTGTATAGATCACGTTGGCCATACTTCACTGTCAATTTTTCGTAAATTTGGAAAAATGTCGTCGAACGAAACAGAGCGTCGTGAATTAATCCTGTGCACTCATTTCGAGAATCCGAAGTTGTCACATCGGGACATCAGTAAGATGCTGGGAATCGTCCAATCCACGGTCAGCAGAGTACTAAAACGATACTTCGAGAACCTAACCATCGACCGGAAGGTGAGGAACGGCAAAAATGGATGCTCCGTCAGTGAAAAAGATCACAAGCGCGTAGTTAAGCAGTTTAGACGTGATCCGAGAAGTTCGGTCCGGGATGTCGCCAATAAGCTGAATTTGTGAAGTTCATTCGTCCAGCGGACCAAGCAGCGGGAGGGCCTGCGTACATACAAGGTTCAGAAGGCTCCTAACCGCGACGAAAGGCAAAACATGGTGGGGAAGACGCGAGCCCGGAAGCTGCACACCGAAATGCTGACGAAGCTGCATTGCCTGGTAATGGACGACGAAACCTACGTCAAAGCGGACTTTCGTCAGCTGCCGGGCCTGTTGTTCTTCTCCGCAGAGGACAAATTCAGCGTTCCGGAGTAGATTCGCAAGCAGAAACTATCCAAGTTTGCCAAAAAGTACATGGTGTGGCAAGCGATCTGCTCTTGCGGAAAGCGGAGCGCCCCCTTCGTGATGACCGGCACGGTAAACGGGAAGGTTTACCTTAAGGAGTGCCTACAGAAGCGCTTACTATTACTATTGAAGCAGCACGAGGGCCCGACCATCTTCTGGCCGGATCTCGCTTCGTGCCACTATTCAAAGGACGTGTTGGAGTGGTACGAAGCCAACGGGGTCACCTTCGTGCCAAAGGAAATGAACCCGCCCAACGCGCCGGAGCTTCGCTCAATAGAAAAATATTGGGCGATTATGAAGCAGGCCCTCCGGAAGAACCCAAAAGTTGTCAAATCGGAGGCGGACTACAAGAGAAAATGGATTTCTGTTAAAAAAAAAAAAAACTACAACCTGACGTTGTACAGAACCTTATGGACGGGGTAAAGAGAAGGTGCGAGCATACGGGCTTGGGCTCGAAGTATGAATAAAAATAAAATGCCAAAAGTTGTTTAATAGTTTTTATTTTACTGTCTAAAATTTTCAAAAGGATCGGACTACTGAGCGAATTTTTACAGCGTTTTTTCCGTGATGCAATTCGATGTGACACACCCTTTAGATGTTGCATTTATCATTGCTTGAGTTTACTGTCATCATATTGATTCATTCCTAATTTAGGCTTTCTTCAGAATATTGCCTTTTCTTGGGCATTTTAGAAGTGTTCACCTCAACACAATCAACACAGAAAAACCATACTTCTGCTATGCGCGAAGCACACCATAAACAAACTGCAGCGCGCCAAGCGGTTGCCATAGAAATCATGTGGACAAAACAACATTATTGAATTGGACAACTCATGATCAGAATTAAGTTCATCAAAATGCGTTAATTAAATGGTTTAGCTATGTAAATCCGATACAAATGGTGAGCAAGCATGATGTTTACAATATTTATAAGTGTTGTAATCCAGAAAAGGTCTGAATACGTGCCAAATAATCATCTGGTGATCGATTAAAAGTTAGCTCGAATGAGGGGCGCATTGACACAAATAGAAGGTGTATTTTATAATCCTTTAAAACCTGTGATTTCGTAAAAATATACTATCAAACTACTATAAATCATGTAAAAGGCAATTTCATTTATATGTTTCGAAACATTCGAAGGCCTTATTTGACACAGGAGCGCTGAATTAGAGCATTCAAAAAAGTGGGCAAACCATGATTATATTTTCGACTGGACAAACCAAGATCATTTACCATATATTAGAGAAACTTTGCAATTTCCTCAATTTTTTCGCCGATCGAATCATCGCACCACCTATGGTATGAACAATCCACCGGTCGTCTGCTGTAGCAAGTTCAACGAAGTGTCTGATTTGTTTGACTTCGGTGTATCAAAAATGTGTTTAGGCTTAGACTTAGTAGGTAAACATTTCTGTACGATTTTTATGTCGAAGATAATAAATAAAAGAAACTTAATCCACATCGTTATGCCTGCGTGCTATGGAACAGGGTAATCAGATCGACGCTATTTACACTGATCTGAAAGCGACATACGATCGCGTTGATCATGGAACCTTGCTTGCCAAACTTATGAAATTAGGAGTATTATCTAGCTTGCTTTCATGGCTAAGCACATATCTACGCAATCGCAAAATTTCCGTTGAATTGGGTTCCTCCCAATCGAGGTGGTTCCAGAACGCAGTACCGCAGGCCAGCATTTTAGGGTCTTTGCTATTCTCGCTGTTTGTTAATGATATAAATGGAGGCCGTACAAAGTATTTCGGGGCTCAAGAAGCAGAAAGTTTCGTTGGCGAAGCAGTCGTTCAGGAGCGTAGATGTTAAGTTGTCCTAATAATTCTGGCGCGTCAGCTTCTCCGTCGAAAATTTTTGCAACAAACACAGCTTGGTCAATACTCCTTCTCTGTTCCAGTGTCTGCAGTCCCAGCAATCTGCATCGATCTTCGTATCGGGGAAGGTTCAATGGATCTCGCCACGGAAGACGTCGGAGGGCATATCTAACGAATTTCCTCTGTATTGCTTCGACTCTTGCGGTCCATGTTGACTGGTATGGGCACCAAACTACAGAGGTAAATTCCAGAATCGATCGCACCAGAGTGCAGTATAGAGACCGGAGGCAAAGTGGGTCGTTTAACTCTGGGATATTTTAAACATGAATCCCAGCTGGCGGTTAGCTCTAGAAATAATGTCGTTGTAGTGTGATCGGAAGGTGAATGCTGAGTCTAGGATGATCCCGAGATCATGAACTTGATATACACGATCGAGAGACTGTCCGTCAATTGCGTAATCGTATTCTGTCGGATTGAGCTTGCGGTGGAACGTGATAACGTTGCATTTATGAATGCTTAGCGTTAGCATGTTCCGTGTACACCATTCAGTGAAACGATTCAGCAGCCGTTGTAAAGCGTAACAGTCCTCAATACTCCTCATGACCATGTAGATTTTGACGTCGTCAGCGTAGAACAGTCGATAGCCGGGTGGTAGTATGACAGATAGCTCATTAATAAATATTGAAAATAGCAAGGGACCCAGATTGCTCCCTTGTGGCACGCCAGATAAATTCGAGAAATGTTCCGAAGCTACCGACCCAATGCTAACAGTGAGCCTACGATTTAAGAGGTATGATTTGAACCAGCTGATAATATCCGCGGAGATACCGATTCTCCCTAATCGTTCCAACAGTATTCCATGATCAACTCTATCGAAGGCAGATTTCAAGTCTGTGTAGACGGTGTCGACTTGGGCACCAGCATCAATGTTTTTTATACAAAAAGAGGCGAACTGAACTAGGTTCGTGGTAGTTGACCTTTTCGGATAAAACCCGTGCTGATCCATGGCAATGTAATTCATGCAAGAGTTGAAAAGTAGGTCGTTCAAAAGAATTTCGAAAACCTTGGAACAGGCGCAAAGCGAAGTTATTCCTCTGTAGTTCTCAACATTCTGCCGATCCCCTTTTTTAAACACAGGAAACATGATAGACGTCTTCCAGCTTGTGGGAAAGCAGCGTTGCCTTAATGACAGATTAAAGAGAAACCAACTCGTCACAACATTTTTTAAGGATGTAGGTAGGTATTCCATCAGGACTGGATGTTGAACATCTCAATTTGTTTATGGCGAATTTCACATGATTCGGTGTGATCTCGAGGTTTCCCAGATGGCACACATCTCTTGGTGTATCTCTACAAGCGTCCAAGATTCATGACGAAATCGTGTCGTTGAATGCGCTTTTGAAGTGAGTTGCAAACAATCTACATTTTTCTGCAGTTGAATGAACAACCTCGTTGCCCAGAAACATTTCCGCGGGCAACCCATTGTTATCCTTCCGTTTTGACTTCACGAATTTCCAAAAATGTGCATAGGGTCTACGTAAATCTTCTTAAGTCCGTATGCTGTAGCGTTTGTATAAATAGCGGTTATATATTCGGTAACTGTCACAAGCCCGCGCGAAATGTTGCTTGGTATATACGCACCGGGATCGGCAATAAACTCGAAGCGCCTTCGATCTTAGACATTTTAGATGTCTTAGGTGTGCATTTTCCCAGGGTGGCTTAGGAGACGGTCTGCGCAGTGGGATGAAATCAACCAAATGACTTTTAAGCAAGCTTGTAAAGCAATCAACTGCAACGTTTATATCGTCAGCGGATTCTAAGAAATGCCAATCAGTTTGGCGAAGGGCTTCTAGTAAGCCTTCAGTATTGGTTCGATGAAAGTCAAGTCCAGGTTCATCCGGAATGTTTACAAGTACGATGGACTGTGAGAGACTAACTGTCAACTCCAAAGCAGGATGGTTGGAGTCAAGAACGGAGAGCGGTTCGGCTGCTTCTTCGAGAAGGCATCGTGAGAGCGTAGCTTCATTCACTAGGGCAAAATCCAAAATTCGTGCATTCTGATTGGTAATATGGTTGATTTGAGATAAACCGTGCAAACTGAAACCGTCTAGTAACGAAGCACAAGCGAAAAGAAATGCTAGATTGCAAGGCATCAACGGAAGGACGATCGTTTCTTGGAGTGTTCCAGACAAGTCCCGACTGTTTGTAGTCACCAAGCAAAATGGCAAGATCATTATCCCCAAGGCGGGAATAGACCGCTGCAATTGACTCAATATGATCACTACTTCTTCTTCTTCAATGGAACTAACGTTCCTAGAGGAACTTCGCCGTCTCAGCGTAGTATTACTTGCGTCATTTTTTATTAGTACTTAGTTGAGATTTCTATGCCAAATAACACGCCTTGAATGCATTCTGAATGGCAAGCTCTAGAATACGCGTGATCACAGTGCAAGTCGGAGGAAATTTCTTTGACGAAAAATTCCCCCGACCAGAACGGGAATCGAACCCGAACACCCGGCATGTTAGTTATGATATGATCACTAACGCTTGCTAAATCATTTTTGCGGTCAGGTGGTAGATAAATAGCACCGATACTCATTGAGAAATATTGCAGCTTTACCTTGACCCAAACCTGTTCGAGTGTAACATTTACAGATGTGGGATCGATGTATCCGTTGCGGTTATTTGGAATAGCAATCAACACTCCACCGCCAGTTGATTTGCGACTGTTGACTTTGCTGCGATCTGTTCTAATAACTGTGTACGAATCTCCAAAAACTTGTGATGAAAATTTTTTATCGTCGAGCCAAGTTTCCGTCAGCACATTTACATCATAATGGCAGGATGAAATGGCCAATAAAACGTCGTCATTTTTTGTTCGCATTCCCCGAACATTCTGGTAATAAACCGTTAATTCCCCGTAACAATCAGCGGAGACGGTGATGAAAGATGTTCTGTTTCGATGATTGGTGACCGACAAGCAGCAGAATCGACGGATGCTTCAGGGTTCGTGTCACTGTTAATGGGACCAATTTCAGGAAGCGAAGAAACGAAATTACAGCCGTACTTGCCTGAGGTAGCAAGTTGGAAGACTCCCTCGCCAGCTCCAGACACAGGAAAGGAATGTCTTGGATGGCAGGAACAGTTGGCGGAGAGACGACACCGGCGCTCGACTGTGTCGGGCGGCTTGGGAGCTTCCATCATGTTGTTATGTGTGCATTCCGTTGGGAGTAACCATGGGCGATCGGATGAATGGTAACTATACGACGTTGTCATTCTTGGTAACCAGATGTGACTGGAATCGTAACGAGTATCAGGTACGAAATTGAAGTATAAGGAATTGTACTCGCCTGCACTAAAGGGCTGGAAGACCCATGCCAAAACACAGGTCCGGGACGACTGTTGACCGTTGACGGGAAGGACACGACTGTGATGGAGGGATAAGGGCCTTCCAAATGGCTTATATTGTTGCTTCCCGGGCTGGAGGAATCAAACTCGTTATAGGCGTGATCGGAGGTTGTGTAGTTTCTGGTGGCAGCAACAGTGTTGTTGGCTTCTTGTGCTTCAGTGGAAATCGAAATTTTTGGGAGCCGTAATCTTCGAATTCCCGAAACAGCAAACCTTCGGGCCATGTTGATGGATCCAGTGCTTTTTTTCTGGTCGAATGGTCGAGGTCAATTTTAAAGGATAGGAAAGTAAGAGATTCTAACTTTCTACCCTTCGGGATGAGCTTCGGCACGGAAATATTATCTTCAATCCCGAGATTGGCTTTGACCATAGCCGATACCGCTTCCACTGAGACGTCGGGATGAATTTTGGATAAATATAATCATAATTTCCGATCGGCATCATTGTTACAAATAGGCACTGAAATAACATTTTCCATCGGCTTTTTGCTTCCTATTTGGCAGTTCTCGGGAGCTCGCGTAGTGTAATCGGTCTCACGGGGACGTTTCATAGCTATGCGCTGTTCAAGTGCTCTCCAGCCTATGCTTGTAGCGGGTGAGAACGCAGCAACGGGCTTAGAGACGTTAAGATTTATCTGCCTATTGATAATTCGATAATGCCTATTGATGCCTCTAACCACATGACAATCAGCCTTCAGAAATGCACTGCTATCAGCTTTACCCGTAAAAAACAACCAATTATTTTGACTACAGCATTAATGGTACGATACTTTAGCACAGGGCTAGTGTCACGGATCTCGGTGTCGTTTTGGATATCCCAATGTAGTTTAGACAACACTATATCTATATCATCAATAAAGCCTACCGTCAGCTTGGAACTATCTTTCGAATCGGTAGAGAGTTCTGTGATCCTGGCACTTTACGGACTCTCTATTGATCTTTAATTCGTTTCATCCTTGAGACAAGCTGGGTTGTTTGAAATCCGCATTCCGAGTACTCGATACTTCGTCTCGAAAGGATACAGAAGTGCTTCATTCGTAAAATTTACATAAAAATGTCCATAAAATCCCGTCCGGATGTTTAGACTGCTCTGCTTTTCTGTCGAGACTTCAGCTGTACTGCCCTGTTCGGCCTCAACGGAACCAACATTCGCTAAGAGTTGAGGCGCACCACACTAATTATGGTCTTCATGAACCTGTTTCTCAAATGGCTTTAGAATAATCTGATCTTCGTGGAAGTTTCTTGTACTTTAAGATTATTTTGTGTGCAGGTGTGAATATGTATGCGTAGTTTACTATTGTTGTAATTGTTATCCAATTCTGTTATTTGGTTAAATTTTATGTCATTTTATTTTGTTTACGATTTATAAAGGATATTGGGTTTTTATTCTACCTTGAGTTCAAATTTTACGTTTGCTAAAGGTGGTCCATTTCAATCTTTACTTTTTACCATTAAGACTTATTGTTGGATGGTGTTAAATAAAAATAAATATAAGAGAAAATAAATATGTTTGTTTGTAGCGCTGTACCACATTAACCCTTTGCGGTCGGAACTAATTTTCTTTCAAAGAGATCCTCTTATCTTTTCACTCTATTATTTTTGTTTATACCGAGTACCGTTACCTATTATTCATGGAAACTACGTATACATTCGTGCAAAAGTTCACTAGACATGAAAATACGCTTAGAAAAAATGTAAACTATCACATCTATAAATAAAGTATTTAGTATGATTCCTTGCTGTGGTGGCAGAGAGCAGACAAACGACCGCAAAGGGTTAATATAAATTTGACCCCCTTCCTGTTGACCGATTGATCTGAAATTTGGAACACACCTTCATCTCTGCAGTCATCATAAAACTGTGTATTTCATGATCTTGAAAATCCAAGATGGCGCCCGCTACAAAATGGCGGATTACAAATTTACTCAAAACCCCATCAATATGGGTTTTTCCAAAACCCCATAAATATGCGTATCAAATGAAAGGCTAGTAGAACACAGTTATTAAAGAAAAATATAAATCCAAGATGGCGGCCGCTACAAATGGTGGATTACATATTTTCTCCAAACTTCATCAATATGGGTTTCAAAATCAAACAAAAATGGGCAAAAATCAAACAGTTTAAAATATTGTGGAATGTTTTTACTGTAGAAAATGTACTAAATGTACTAAAAGCTAGAAAATAACTAGGCAAGTAACAGTTAGTAGGATTTCCGTTATCCATAGTTAATTGTTTCATCATATGTCCCACGTCCCATTATTAAAAAAACACAACTTTTAAGTTTTTCACTTCTAAAATGTTATTTAAATCCACTTATTTGGAGGTTCCAAAACTGTATCCTATATTAAATTTCAATTCTTTCAAATGAAAGCAACAGAATTGTCCTACATAGCGTAGTTTTTGAATTAGAACCAGTTTAAGGCAAACAGAGCGCGAAACAGTGAGAAAGTTCAATAACTCTGTCGAACATATACGTAGAAGGATTTTTTTTCATCGAATATGATCCTCTATCACCTTCTGAAAGAATTCGTATTTTTTTTTATGTGGGAAAGGTATTTTATGACTTAAAGGGGATGAATCAAAAATTAAATTCTTCTTTTATATTCAAAAAATAAAAAAAAATATGTATAAAAACAAATAAAAAATAAGACTCGTTCATACACAGGATTCGAGCTCTGTAAAAACATGATTATAGCATAGTTCTATCACTTAAAATTTTTTTTACAAGTCCAAATAATGTGCAGGATATAATGAGGTCCTTGACCACTATTGCATAAACTGTTAGTAGCAAGACGTACACGATAGAAACGTGCATTGAGCGCGCACTGCTTGGACAACAACCTGAACATCATTCTAATAAAATATAAAATATCAAAGTATCAAATTTTAACCCTGCAAACCAGGTGCTCATCGAAACAATAGGGATAATACAATATATGTAATCATCTTTACTTGTCCTTGTCCGTGAAGCAGTGTTTGCCGATTGAACGTTTCACTGAATAACTCACTTTGCTTTTGTTTTGCTTTGCTTCTAATTATAATTTTTTACTTCCTACTGGGTTGCGTTTTGAAAAATGAAATAATGTCTCCAAATTGATTGGTCTCATTTTACTGACATTATTCGTAAACTGAATTATGAAACTATCTGTTTTTTTGCAAAGTATTATTTCCATTTAGTTCGCATTATCAACATGATCAGGACTGCCAACTATAATTTTTAAAAATCCGGAAGAGTGTAAAACGGAATCAGGAAGAAATCAGGATAGTTCATATTGGGTTGCCCGGGAAGCTCGTGCCAATTTTTGAGAAAACAATAGCATGATTTTTATAGGCAGCCATATTTTACGCAGATTTAAAATAATATCCTCCCAGAACATATTTGTATGTTTATTACAGAGTTGTAGTGTTCTATGAATTTGAGTTTACCGCCCAGAACGACGCCTAGATCTTTAACTATTTCACGCTTTTCTTCATTTTGATTTCCAAGACGTATATATTTCATACATTTGGTTTATGCTGGTAATAGAGATGAAGTTTTTGTTATTGAAATAATTTTGCAGGGATATTTTGATCATTTACATTTTTTTCCCAAAAACCTACAGTATCATTACAGTGAATTAAAGAGGAATCAATATTAAGAATTTGTTTTAATTCGACGTTCATACTTTGAATTGAATTTTTACTCACCAAATGAACAAAGCATTCCAACTGTGGGTGAACTGTTTTGATTTTGATGTTGTTTGATTCCATAATTAATATATTTACTATAATTCACCATTAACTCTTTCTCTACGAGCGTCGTCTTTAGACGACATCAGGGTGATACTGCACATCGATCACACCAATGCATACTTTTCGGCGCAGTGCTACCGTTGTACGGAACTTCGACGGAGCAAACTGCCGTAGAGAAAGGGGTAAAGCTGATTCTACTTCGACTACTTTGACTATGAACTCAAAAAGCTTCTCTTAAGTAGTATTACACTCTGAAACGTATTCTTTCAATAACATTGCGACTATTCGTACATACGAAAAGTCTCGCGACTTTCGAATTTAAGCGGGTTACGTATGTTCGATTCTAGCTTTTCTGTGCATTATGTTGGTACTCATGTTAAGTGAGAGACATGCTGACAAGTACGGCTATTCAGTTAATTTTTGGCTCCTTTTCTTACACGTGTTTTGGTATATCTTCGATTTTTGACTATTGCAAAAATGGATCAAAGAACCTGTAACAAATTTTGTGTGAAAAACAAAATTAAGTGCGCGAACACATTCCGGATGTTGATTGTGACATCTGACATCACATTTTTTCAACTCCGACTCCTAATACAATGAAATTCGTTCCGACTCCGACTCCTCGACTTCGACTTCATAGCCCTGCTAAAAACAACATAGACGATTCAGTAAATCCAGATTTTTAGCTCATGGGAACGTAT
Source organism: Toxorhynchites rutilus septentrionalis (assembly GCF_029784135.1). Taxonomy (NCBI): domain Eukaryota; kingdom Metazoa; phylum Arthropoda; class Insecta; order Diptera; family Culicidae; genus Toxorhynchites; species Toxorhynchites rutilus. The sequence goes on from NC_073746.1 coordinate 185,952,378, forward strand.
ATTGTTGAACTTACTTCCGTTCGTATGTTACAAATATATGTTCGTTATGTTGTATGAGAGATTTGTTGACGTTGACCGTTCTGGTTGGAGTAAAATTAACACCTGCTAGCCTCCGAACCAAATCATTGAAACGAGTATCGTCTATACATAATAGCACAGGGAGTTAGTGAATTGTGGTACAACTATCTACTATTACGGACAATTTGTCCACATCATCAAGCTGGGTATCGAATTTTCTACGGAGAAAACAAAAATGATAGATTTTGACATAGTACTATGTCTCTGATTTCTACATTGGGAGGTAACTCTACGAAAAATGTAACGATTCATTAAGAATTTTCGAACGCATATTTCTCCAAATCGTTATTGCTACATAGGGTAAATGATCTTGGTTTGTCCGATTTGGGGTGTTTTTACGCAACTAGTAAATGCAAATCGATTTTTCTTCATGAAAATCACATATAATCGATACGAGTTTGGGTTTGTTGAAAACCCCCAAGTCTCTAGTTGCTAATACTACCATAAGGCGTTGAAATTATTCAAATTTTTATGTTTTTTAACGAAAATCCTCAAAGAGGAATTATGATCATGGTTTGACCACCTTTGATCATGGTTTGCCAAAAAAAATGATCATGGTTTGTCCTGCTTTAGAAATCGCCATTTCTGAATGTAAATATTCGAATTAATAATAAGTAGACGTTGCAATTATCGTTGCTTGAGTTTACTGTCATCATATTGATCCATTTTAATTTATGCTTTCTTCAGAATATTGCATTTTCTCGGGCATTTAAATGTGTTCTCCTCAACACACTCAACATAGAGAAACTTTATTTCTGCTATTCGCGAAGGACACAATAAACAAACTGCAGTGCGCAAAGCGGTTGCCATAGAAATCATGTGGACAAAACAACATTATTGAATTAATTTGATGATTTAGCTATGTAAATCTGATACAAATGGTGTGCAACCATGATGTTTACAATATTTGTAAGTGTTATAATCCAGAAAAGGTCTGAATACGTGCGAAATAATCATCTTGTGATCGATTAAAAATTAGCTCGAATGAGCGGTGCATTGACACCAATAGATGGTGTATTTGATATCCTTTAAAACATGTGATTCCGTAAAAATATACAGGGAAAATACAATTAATGTATTTAACTGGCTGCTGATTTAGAAGATCGAAAGGGTATACTCACGTATATCAGATTATGAAAGCTTGAGTAGTCGCGATCTTAATATTATGCTCCCCATATACGTCTTCCTAAGAAACCCGCTTCACTTCCTCGAATACACTTAACCGTTTTCCTTTCCCTCTCCTACACATATGCAGAACTTAGCACCCAATGATATCAATTCACTACAGCAGCTACACGAGTTTCCCAACAAAGCACTTATGGCTATAGAATACTTAACCCTTTGCGGTCGTATTAAATTTGGGTATGGGTGTCGTACAGGGCGGAATTATTTTTCCTTGAAAAAGCAGTGATACATGCATGATTATGAAAAATCAATATTTTTTTATATTTTTTTACGTGAACTACATATATGTATTTGTGCTCCCGTGGCCGAGTGGTTAGCGTCATAACTAACATGCCGGGTTCGATTCCCGTTCTGGTCGGGGGAATTTTTCGTCAAAGAAATTTCCTCCGACTTGCACTGTGATCACGCGTATTCTAGAGCTTGCCACTCAGAATGCATTCAAGGCGTGTTATTTGGCATAGAAATCTCAACTAAGTACTAATAAAAATGACGCAAGTAATACTACGTTGAGACGGCGAAGTTCCTCTAGGAACGTTAGTGCCATTGAAGAAGAAGAAGAACATATATGTATTAACTTAACAATGTATTTAAATGTGATGTTTTTGTATAAAAATTATATTTTATAATTCGTCTTCGTGTGGAATTTTTCTAAACAGTCTCCAAGAGTAAATCATATGAAGTATAATCAATACATAATTTTATTTTTATTATTCGTTGAATATGAGACACTTTTGTCATTGATGCAATAAATGTGTAATTAATACCAGCAATGTATATCCGAAAAGCACTTTCCACTTTTAACAAAGATTTTTTTACATGAGATTTTTCATATGACATAAGACACTTATGCAAACAATTATCCTGCTCTTTATGAACAGCTACTTCAACATAATTTAAACCAGTAGATACTCAAATAATGATTTCTGCGAACCCGAAATATTCAGAACTTTTCACTTTAGGTAAACAAAGATTCTGTCGCTTGAGACACTCATACGATTATTCAAATAACATGGGCCATTTATGCAAACAGTAGTTCTGATACTTATGAACAATCTTTCCATCACACCAAAGTGTTACAATGACTGAATTCTGCTGTTGTGATTTTTGTCCCACATTCCTATGCATTCGACGCACTGTGCGTTGTCTTGTGTGAGTGACTACTTTGTTTGATACTGGATACTATCTATCACTCATAAGAGCACCGTATTGGTTCGTGAACAGGTTCACTAGACATCAAGCTTCGTTTAGGAAAAGCATAAACTGATACTTGGTTGAGTAAAATATAAGATTAACATGGTTTTTGCTGTGGTGGCTGAGAGCAGACAAACGACCACAAAGAGTTAATATACATCACCGGAGTATAAATTTATTACAAACAATGTTCCGAACCACGTGGCAACGAAGCAGAGAATGCTTTTTTTATCTATAATATATTTCTGTAGTCATAGATTTATTTGACTTAGGCTTATATTTATGTAGATGTGGCAACGAAGCAGAAAATGCTTTTTTTATCAATAATATATTTCTGTAGTCATAGATTTATTTGACTTAGGCTTAATGTAGATTTTAACTAAAGGGTGTTAAATAAAAAATGAGAATTTTTTTAATCACATACAAAAAAAATTTTTTTCATCGATTTCAGTATTTTTTATTAATAACATAATGTATTTTCTTCAAAAAAATGTCAGTGAATGTTTGAGTAAGGGCCGTGGTCTGCTGTTCGACGCAACTTTGTCGCGATGCTCTCACAAGAACGTTGTACGGCACTTACCGGATTCCGGATTCTTTGTAGTCAGTTGCTTCGTGTCCTTGGCCCTCCAATTGTTTTTATACACTAGGACATTGAGTGAGCCAAAGAAATCCTCTATTGGGCGGCACTGGGGCAAGTTTGTTGGGTTACGATTTTTCGGCACGAACGGTATCTTTTGTCCTCAAGATACGCCAGCGTCTTCTTGGCATAATGGGAATACGCCTTGTTCGGCCAGAAGACGTACTTCCCATCCGTGTGATGCTCGTTCAGGAACGGCAGCAGGATTTTATCGAGGCACTCTTCTCGATTGATTGCCAGACCGCTCGGCTTAACCCAAGGCTTTGAAATGCCCCGGTCGGAAATGGCGATGTACAACAGATCCTTTTTTCAAACTTTAACTTGAACTTGTATTTCACTTCAGGCGGTGTGGATGACTTGTCGCTGGAGTAGTAATTATAATTTCCTGGAATATGCGTTTTGGACAGCGGAAAATAGCTTTCGTCGTCCAGAACGAAAGACGTCCCGCGGTATTTTTTGGTCATCCACCGACACTGTGATTTAACCGTCTCAATCTGCTCCTCCGTGTACTCCGGCGACCTCGTCTTCTTCCTGCAGACGATTCCTCTCATCTTGAGGGTCCGATGGATCAATACGTGGGAGCAGCCATATTTCCGACCGGCGTCACGCAGGCTGGTTGCGTTCTTGTTGTCATACAGCTTCTTTAACTATGTCTTCCTCTGCTTCGTCATTATCGTCACCGGACGACCACTTCCGACCTTTCGCTCTACGTTCAGGGAACCCAGGATACGATATACCGTACTGACAGGTACATTTTCTTCCTTAAAATGTGCCACCGTGAATTTTTTTCCTTGCTGGAAATGCGTTTCGTAGAACCGTACAATGCGTTCGCGGAGCACGTGCTGTTTCGACGCCATCTTTGCTTTGACTAAATTCAAACTAGCAAAACCAAACACGCCTACTGTTTCTAGAGAGCCCAAAGAGCAATTTTCTTGGAGAAAGAAAATTTTACGCTCTTTATTTGAGTTACTGAAAGGTATTGAAAAAATTCTCATTTTTTATTTGACACCCGTTATTTAGACCTTTTTTTAAAAATATATATAACACTGCATAATTGAATAAACAGAAGGAAAGGGTAGAAATATCTTTAATGGTCTTTTTGTGTACATTTTTGAACAGAATGTTGTTCCGGACTCTACCACGTTATCTCATCTAATCCGTTTAAAGGATACAGAAAACGGTTGTTTTTTAGAGCTTCCATTTGATATACCAAAAGAGAAAAAAATACAGATTTTGAACAATAAAAAAACTCAATTCAAATGCAATTTCTACACACAATTACAGTCCTAAGTCAAGATCTCGTCTGTGCCCCTATGCTCAGACCAATCAACTTTTTTTCTAAAAAGCACAAACTCGCAAAATTTCCGCTTCATTTATTTGGAAAAACAATAATCCACTTTTTGAATTTCAAATGTACTGGTATCTATTTCGATTCTAAATGTACCAGGGGGAGACATATTGCGTATTTGAAACAGAAATGTCAACAGAGAATCAACTTCCTCAAGACAATAACTGGAACATGGTGGGGTGCCCATCCAGGAGACCTTATGAGTTTATACAAAACAACGAAATTATCGATCCTCGTGTACGGTAATTATCGTCATGCATCATAAACCAAAACTGTTTGATTTCTTCTATCCTCATCAAACCAAACTACCTCATTCGCTCCATCCTAGTTCTCAATCTTAATCCAGTCCAATCAGTCTAGTGTGAGATTTAGTCATTATTAATTTGTTAGTCTTAATTCTATGGGAAATAAGTTTTATTTTAAGAAATTCGACTCTGTAAACGTTCGATGATAAGTAATTGAGTCTGATTAATGAACGTTTTTGGAAAAAAATCTACTATTTACCAAATGATTATTTAAAATAACATTTAAGATAGCAGTTTGAGGGATTTTCTCATGTGTCAAAACTAAATCAATAAAATGCATATAATCAGTGTATCAGAGAATATTAGCTGTTCTGAAATAGTAGTTTTCCCACACTAATTTGAAATATGAATTATCGATGTCAGTTTATCTTTCAGATTCACTAGCCGTTCAATTTTGGCACGCCTCTTCTCGCAATAACAAATATTGACACAGATCCAAAATCGAACCGTTTTATTCTTGATTTCAATGCTTTTGCTAGAATACGGATTCATAAAACCGTGGGATGGCTCTCCGGGGGATTGTAGTGGACACGTTTCGATTTAGTAAAAATGAAAATTTGAGTTTTCACAATTGAACGGGTAGTAACACCACTAACTCCTTTTTTTCAGATCGCACTGTCTATAGCTGGAATGAAAGTAGAATTTTATACATTAGCAGCCACGGATGATTCCATCATTCATCACAGTCCGTGTAGATTGCAATACAGTTTATCCAGCGGTAGCTTTTTCTTCAGTTCTGCACCTTTCGAGGATGGCGGTGTCTTATATTTTTATACCATCTAATAGAGTTGTAAATGTTTTCCTCGCGATTCCATCCCTACTGGGATTCATTCATCACTTTATACTTCTGCTTTGTTTTATAGTACACCTGACCAGCGGCAACTTCGGTGCTCTCCACAACAAATGCATCATTTGATTTATTTGGCGTTTTTACTCTAACTTATTATCTGGACTCATGTGTGCTCATTTCTTGCGGACTGCATCAAACATAGTTTGTCATTTCCACTATAACCGCAGCTATTTCTAGCGTCGTGAGATGAAAAATTGAATTACTCATCGGACTGTTTGAAAAGGGTTCCGAAGGGCAGCGGAGAAAGTTCACAGCATACCGAAAATTATATTTTGTTGAGACGGAGTCAATTTGGAGAGGGGACTGCTTTCGCTGAGTTGGTGGGATTGGACAAAATGCGTGCGGCAGAATGAAAGGATTACACTCCTCGCAAAACACGACTATTCAGCTGGAAAACATGATGACATCGCAAGTCGAGTGTAACTGCGGCAGTTGATTTTTTTTCAACACTTTGTGAGCCTATATCTATTTCCATGTAACAAGTGATTTCCTTTCCCTTATCCTTTCCTGCTCTCATTCGACTTCGGTGGGTTTACAAACGCTTCTTACCGTCCGGACTAAAATGTTTGCTTGTGCAGTATTGGTCATATGAGGACTGCCATACGAGACGCCTGAATGAGACATGCTGGTGAAGCTCTAGGAAGGAAATAATAAGTACTTATAATTATTGAACCGTAAACTGCTGTACCATGTGTCGACAGCTTCAAGTTGTTACAATCGACCTATGATTGCCTTGCGACGGAACAGCTTCGAATGAGTATTCTGTTTTCAGCTACGGTACAATTGCGCAGGGTATCATTTCGGAATGCAGTGGTTCATACGGAGATTCCGTACGGTGGTATTAGGGTTTAGTATATTTACAAAGTTTGAATGTTTTCGGATCTGATGAAACGGAAATCATGATTTGTTTGGGCTGAGTAAGTAACTCAATAAGAGGGTGTGATGTCAATTTTTAAGGAAAAGTACACAAAATTTGAGCACATATAGTGAATGTTTGTTTCACATAAAAATTGCACACACCAATTCGCAAAAATATCAAAAAATAGGAAAATATTCCTTTCTTGTGTACAAAACAAATACTTCGCATATCATCAAAACATATTTGTCTTTCAATATTCCGTAGCGATTTCTTTATTGTTTTATTATAATAATCTTGGATCTGTGATGCTCAGACTCGGTCAAGTGGTCAATGAAATTTTGCGGAATCATTTCCACGTTTGTCCACACTAAGCGGGTAGCTAAAATCGTCGTTTTTGTGTTCACGTGCTACAGGAAAACTTTTATATAACGTAGGGGAAGTGGGGTTAAGGCGGATATGTTAAAAGAACTTCAATTGTATCTCTGAAAACTCATGGAAATGGTTCCCAAATCATGGATGCAGTTTCCCACAATTCAATATACTCGGAATAATCTGCCAAATATTTTACAAAAAGAGTTTTTCAATGTTTTTTATTAATTTTAAAACAGACCAAAACGTAGAAAATTTTTCGAATCCTGGTAGTCCATACTGGCATCACTAAAAGCCCACCATGTATTATTTTAAATTTTTCTCATGAAATATATATGTTTCGTCAATTTTCTCTCTCTAGATACCACTAGATTGCTCCTACAGCATTGTTTTTCCTATGTTGGGTGTGTTTAAATCGATATTTAGCCGTTTGCATTGTGTTTCGTTGAATTCATTAATACTATACCGAAAAAAGGTATGTCAAAAATAAAAGCCCAGTGCGAAAAAAATGTTAACGACTCAATGTGGACTGAGAAATCCATCGGTAAGTCCCTCGTTGATGACTGGTTTGTCATTTCAGGGATATTCCGACATTGTTTGCATTTGTTTTGACGCGTATAATTTTTCACCAAAGCTATTCGAACAGAAAATCATTTACACAAACTGTTGACCAGTGAAAAAAAGCATGGTTGGAAAGCAAATCTGTATACACGTCCGAAATCTTGTAGTACAAGATCATTTGAACCGAGTGTCCAAGCGGAAGATCGCTGAGAAGTTCGGGATCAGTCGGGGAGCAGTAGAAGAGCGTAAAACCTCTGGTTCAGTAGCCCAGAAAATCCCATAAAATGCCGTCCGCGGAAAACAGATGGTCGAGCAGATTCTCTAACATCATTTGGGAAATTAAAAAAATCACATAAACCCACGATTCGTACAATCCAGGAAAATCTTTCTCTGCCTGATCGAAGCCTCTGTCGCAGAATACAGGAACAAAATCGGGCAATACATTCACGAAGGGGCCTTCTTCATCAGCAAGGTAAAGAGTTTCGGAAACTTATCTTGTGGACCAATGATACCAAATTTGGTCTTTTCAACAAGAAACGATTGGAACCGGTATGGTGGAAAGATAAAGAAGGCTTACAGGATCGTCATTTGCAGGCTACGATGAAGCATGGAGGTGGTAACGTGATGGTGTAGGGGTATTTTTCTTGGTCTGGAGTGGGCAACCTAGTTCGAATCACTGGAACAATGGCTGCTGACGTCTACATCCATTCCATCCATTGACATCCTTGAAGAAAATTTGTCAGAATCTGTGCGGAAAGCTGAACTGGAATCCGGTATAGTTAAAAATGAAAGCCTATTTTCATTCTCGTCACATAAAACGTATCGAATGACCTTGTTAGAGTTCAGACTTGAATCATATCGAAAATTTATGTACTATTTTGGACTCGGTGCTGTCCATAATTATTACAATCGGGTTCTCAACTACGTTAACCTGCTCGACGCCTGCTACAAAGTTGGGAAAGTGTGTGAATTCTTCTCCCTGATGCTTCCTGATGCTTCGCTCAACGGCAGCATGATGGAGAAAATAATTGGAAACAGATTCTTGCATACTTTGATGGATGAACGCCAATCGGTTGTGGAAACAGCGATTCAAATTTGCTGTTTCCACAACAAACTGGCGTAGGTTACATAGCTTGAAAAAACTGCATTTTTTCAAAAATCCAGCCGATGGCAATGTTTTTCCATCAACAATACACTTTTTGTACAGATCAGATTTTCGTAATGTACGCATATGCTGATTATACATGCAATTTTACAAAAAGTCCCGTACTGAAAATTGTTACTTCTGGCGCTTGCGTCAGTTTGCGAGATTACGGCAGTGAAGTCCTCAATCTTCCATTTGGATTTTTTTTTATTTTGTACCCATTGAATGTGGGCTTTTTTTATTGTCATACTTTTTTTTACCATTTATCAGAAAACCCTCTTTCTAACATTTGTTATGAATTGAATTAATCTGAATGAATTGAGAGCATAAGGAACTATGTTGTCACAACTAAAAATTTGAAATGGAATGGGGTGGGCTTTTATTTATGCCGGTCACTGTATAGTGAGGGGGAAATGGTTTTCAATATACGAAGCGAAGAAGTTTATAGCTCGTGAAAGGAATAATTTTATTCGATCAAAGTCTGAACACATGACGAAAGTCCGTTAAATGATGAAAAAATCGAATTAATCCACCTAGAAGTGGTATTGTGCTTTTAGTAAACCGACACGCCCACAACTATTTTGCTTTTGGTCAGCTTTTAGACAGTCCATCTTTGGCGATTTGACGTTTAGAGACGCAAGGTATTCCTTAGGAATAGAATAAACAGACTTTTCACAGTCAGTGTCACTCACAGTGTGTGAATTTTGAAAATAAACCACTCAAAATGCTTAATATCGAAACCGCAAAAAGTTACATCCACACGCGGAATCGTGTTTGATTTTCGGATCTTGTTTCCTTTTTCTAATCTTGATTAGTTTTCATTTTCATAGGGTGGTTTACATATTAGATTATAGCATGTAGAAGGGGTTCTCATTAACATAAATTTGAAATTAATAATGTAACTATATACATCATCCACCTGTCCATCTTACCCGCATCTCCCCTACATTTCAATTTCAAAAAATCAGTAAAATAGCTCGGATGATGTTAATATCCAACTAGATGGTGAAGCTAACCTGTTTCTATGGCGTTCATTGAGGGTGAATAGATAAAACGCTAAAATATAATAAAAAACAGAACATTCACAATTTCATTTATCAAATTTAAGAAAAGTAAAACATTTTTCTCTGCGAGTCGAATGATTTTCTCCGCATCTTGGTTCCAAGTGCAAGAGGTAATATCAGCCGATGAATTAATACCTTTCTCAATGATATCGTTGTCTTTTAGGATATTAAACTCTTCGTCTTCTTCATCACTTATATCCAGTTGGATAATTTAATTCTTAATGCCTTCAGCCTCAGCCTCTGCGGAGCAATAGAACGCTTTCGTTTATCCCCAGTAAATGAGTAAATCTTTATGAGTTTTCGAAGCCATTTTCATTGAATACATTTCATAATAATCTTAAACTGAAATCAATATATCATAAACAATTCAGTGCTACCAACATAAAACAATGAAACAAAATATTGACGCTGAATTTTGTAATAAACAATTGTACCTTCATTCATATCAGCACTAGTGTAGACATATTTTGAAACATGAAAAACACGAAATTATTTTTATGAAAATTCCAATGCCCTTATTGGAATTCAGGAACCTATACCGAGGCCACCGAATGACCTCTGTCCCTCAACCAACGTTGTAGATTTTGCGGTATGGGTCCGAATAATAATTGGGAATTTTAGTCATTAACACCCAGAGTATGGGTGACACTTTCTTCGTTCAAATTGAATAGGATTTTCAAAAGGAATTCGACAGAATTGGCACCTAAATGTAACTATAGGATATGTAGAAAAATAATAAAATCATAACCATACTAACATAATATTTATACCATACTTTTTATCAATTTATAGTACGGATGGTTTGTACTGCAGTTTTTTGTGAGACCCGTATAATATGACTTTGGCATCAGCTATTGTTGTCAATTATTCTTCAAATAGTAAAAAATGTCATGTCCTTCAAACTAAGTTTGATCATCATTTAATAATTCATCCGCAAGTTGGGTCCCTCGAGAAACTCAAAAACAGCGCATTGGGCGACGAACGTGTTAAACAGAGATGGGAATGTATATAAAAATATATTCTAATTGTTTTCTTATATTTGTATTTTTTCCTTTTTTAATTTATTCGTAGTTTAACAGTTGGAGCAATCAACATAAGATCCGTTATCAACCCAGCTCCAGGTACCATCTAGTATGACTATCACGCAGAGTTTCGATGCAATTAATATTTCATTGGAAAGTATTCCAACTGGATCGGTTGAACTCGTTAGTCTGGGAATGACAACAATGTTGTCTTGTTGCTCCCGACATTGCTGTCTATACTGTGCGAAACGAATTTAGTTTATAATTTATTCAATCGCAACCAATAATTTTCACTGCACTTCAGCTTTTGCGGCGGTTCTCGAGCAGCATGATATCATAATTCAAAACAATCAAATTCATGACTCTATTCATTTGCTTTACTAATTTATTCAAATTGAAGCACGGAAGCAATTTAGTGTCTGGTAAATCGATTCACAAAGATCAGATAGACAGCAAAGATGGCAGAGACATTAAACATATCAGATTATTCATGCCAGTGCGAGTTTTGGGACTAGGCGATATTTATCATAATTCTTTACGTGAAGAAGTACTTGTTGCGAAGCCTTTGTCATGCCATGTCGAAACCATCAAATCGCTTTTTTATCCGTTTTGTTGGTTTATTTAGACTCATTAACGTTTTAGCTGTAACAGAGCCGAGTTTTAATTGTGTACATGTTACATGTTTTTATTATTTCTATAAATTGTAAATCACGCAGTAGCAATTTTAGGCGTAAGAGTATTCTTTCTGTCCTTCCATTGTTCAGCAGACCGAACAGCGGAGACAGTTGATATGATCAATGTTGTGTTTTTAATAGTACAACAGCCCGATGTTGTTTTTCTTGTTGCAAGCGGAGCTTCCCCAATATCAGAGTTTGCATGATGATTGTTGCGTGGACGTAGTTATTCTATAACAACATAAAGATGATCTATTGAGGGCTCTGAGTTTTGAACTCACGCTCGATCGTTTAGTAAGCGAACGCGCAACCAATGTGGCTACGAAGATCCCCAAATCGAGCAGTTTTTATTTTGTTTTTTTTTTCTGGAAATTTCCCGACGTAGAGACGAATCTTGTAAAAAATATGCAAGATAGACATCAAAACAAACTATCATGCCTGAGGTGGAGCATTCGATCGCTTCGAAGTGGATGGTTTCTTTGTGGTGATCATATGTGGGCGACCGGTAGTTTTGCAAACCATCTGGGTTTGATAGGATTTCGTAGCCTCAGTCGGAAAGTTCGGTAAATGAATATTTAAATGAGGATTTCAAAACACAGATTTTTTAAGTTTGCAAATTCAGACTTCGGCTCAGTTTTGTCAGCGGATCCCGTGAACTTTCCGGGTCCTACAAGTAGTCCTGACACATTTGACCGTTCTCCAATCTCAGCTTTTTAGTGGTATCTTTTTTTTTTGTTCTTTAATTTCCTGATCATTGTAGTATTCACCATCGCTCCCGAAGTTGTCTTCAGGATCTACTTCGTCATGTCTCCATACTGTGCTGGAAAACAAACCTATAAAAAACACAAAAAGTAGGTTACAATTCAGCAGGAGTCCGCCTCTAGGCTTACTTGATGTTGAACGAAAAATGCTAATTAAAATAAACTTACCGAACAATTTTTCCACCAGTGAAATATTCAAAAAGTGTGTTTGTTTTTCGATTGGAGTGCGCGACCAAAATCTAAATTTTTTTTTCTCCCTTTTATCTCGAATTTTTGACTTTCGACACAAAATACTCCTAGCAGAAACCAGCCAACATTGCAATTGCAACAATAAAAAAAGGATGGGTTGATTAAAAGAATAGGTTACATCGATACACCCATACCTCGCTATACGGCCGCTCTTTATACGGTAATTCGCTATAACGGCCCTCTTCAATTAAGGCACGTTTTCGATTTACGGCCTAAAATGTTTCGCTATAACGGCAAAAAAAATTTTTCGATGTCGATATTAATACATAATTTATGGAACATGAAGTTGATTTCTAATACGGCTTTTCGCTTCGCGGCCAAGTTTCGTGGAACGTATCTAAGCCGTAAAGCGAGGTATGGGTGTAGTAATAATTGGATACATTGTCTGTTCTGTGTTTCAAATTTTGAGTAGCAATAACAATATGACAGTCAGCCAGTTAGCAATAAGTTGTCGGCGGCGACGATGTTGTGCATCATCATCAGCATCGAGATATTTTCACCAAATTAAAAGTTTAAGTACTCAATATAACTCAATATAACAAACCAAGAAGAAAAACAACCAAAAGGAAGAGAGAAGGTCCAGTCCCACGTCTATCCGTACTCTTTAAAAAAGACGGGTGGGTAATGTCGGGGACATAACCGGAGTGACGTAGGACTATACAAAGGGGACAGCTTTTGTTAAATATATATTTTAAATATATTGTTTTATTTTCTTCTCCTACGTCAATACCTACCTATCTACCTGAAAAATGGATTAGTTTACTGTTTACTCTTTATGAACATGTTGATGGTTCTGAAAAGAACCTTTGGTGTTGTGTTTTTGTTATCACTCGATATCCCCATCTTGTTCGGTTAAACCTTCCTGTTTAGCTATTGCGTTTGCCACTCGCCACAGCTCTCACAGTTGGAAAATTTCTTCCCATCCAGCTTGTGACATGTTGTTCAGTAAATTACATTTAATGCGACGTGCCGGAGAAACACTCAGTGTCACATTGGAGGCGATTTTAACCTGTAATTGAACATTTCCGATGACAGTGGTACAGTGTCGACTTTCAATGTGGGGTCATAATTTGGACCCCGAACTCTATGTTTACAAAAATGTCGCATTACAGGTCCACCCAATTAGCTAAATGTCGAGCTAAATGTAAATTACTGTACTTTCAATCTAGAAGCAATTTAAGAATTGGTGAAAATTGAATAATCGGGAAAGTCCCCAACCATCAATAAGCTCAGAACAACTGCCAAATTCACATACTCATCTTATCCTGTCAAACAAATTATGAAAAAAATCAATTTCTGTTTTATTATTATTTTGGATATTGTTTTAGAAAGCATTGAACTGTATTTCCTAAACTCTTTTTTGGAAGGTTTAATGGTCCTGAAAAGCGCCTTGTTTTATGGAATGGTTCCAATTTAGAAAACTTAGTACTCGTGGTTTTGAAAAAAACCATTTCGAACGCCCTCGATGCCGCCTTGTTCTGGATTTGCCGCCAAAGCAGTTTGTATAAAGAACAAACTTTCTCCTTCTGCTACCTGCTGCCGTTTTGCGATTGCGTTTGCCACTCGCCATTCGCTGAAAATGCCTGTTGTTGTCTTGATGTCCTTCGAACCGAATGTGGTCTGTTCTGAATGTGGGTTTTCTTATCGTCGCGAGCAGCTTTGTCAGCCAACACGAACACGTCGGCGGCCGAAACTATATAATACCGGCTAGGTGGACTGGTGCACTGGCACTAACGCGCTCGGCCTAGCTACCTTCCTTTGCGGAGCAATTGGCGGATACACCTACGGGGAACTGCACGGTTCGAGTGGGACTTTGCCTTTCCCTTCACTTGTCCTCCTTTGTCACGTCCACAACCACACTGGTTTACGGTTTGAAAGAAAATGAGATATTTTTTTGGGGTCCGCGCGTTTTGTACTCTAGCGGTACACGCTCACAGGATAGAGACAAATCGGCAGACTCAGCCAAAGGAGCGAGTCCAACGAGACGAACGAATGAGCGTTAAAAGGCAGCGATGGCAAAAAATATATCCCCACTCTTCCCCGCTTTCCTTCCCATACCACTCCCACCCCCTTCCACTCCTCTAATCCCTCACAAATCCTTTCCACTCCTTTCCTTCCTATCCTCCTGAGAAGGGCCTTTTTGTTTTTTTTTGTTTTTGGAACACGCCCTTCGCTGGGTCACTTGTGCTTCGTTACTGCTTTGGTCCTCGGATCAGTAAATATTTACTTATCTTTACAGCATATATTAAATATCTTATGAAGCATAGGATCCCTTCCTACTTTCTTCTTTAACCGAGAGTCGACCGGATAAATCTGATGAGTGATTTTGACGTAGGACTACGTCTAACCGGAAGATATAGGGGGTGAAATGGAAATCTAGGCACTGAACAAGTAGAAAAAAATGCAAGATTTGGAACGCTTATAACTCGAGCATTTCTCAATAGATCGCAAAGGTTTTTGCATCAATTGATAGGAAATGTATCTACGCATCTATCATAATGAATAACATTTCATTTTTCTTGAGATAAATAATTGAATAATTGTGAAATATCAAGCACTGTCAAAATGCACTATGTGCCCATTTTTGATTGGTCCATTTTGTGCTCCTCAAATCGTACCGACCAAAACGGGCAACCAGAGCAGCAGCGAAATAGAATGAAGCACCATTGGAAAGGAAAAAGAAAAATATGAACGAAACATTGGTCGCTGTCTCACACATGCGTAATTCTCGAGCCAGCCAGTCAGCTTAAAAATCCCCGCTCCGCTGCCGTAACGATCATTCTCATTCAAACCGTACACCACATTGGTTCGCATCACAACACATCAACAAACCAACCCAAGCAGCCATGTCTGGACATGGTAAAGGAGGAAAAGTGAAGGGAAAGGCAAAATCCCGCTCGAACCGTGTTGATCTGGAGTTCCCCGCAAGGGTAGCTAAGCCGAGCGCGTTAGTACCAATGCACCAATCCACCTAGCCGGCGTTATATAGTTTCGGCCGCCGAAGTGATCGAGTTAGCTGGCAAAGCTGCTCGCGACGATAAGAAAACCCGCATTCGGAACAGAACACATTCGGTTCGGTGGACATCAAGACAACAGGCAGTTGCAGCGAGTGGCGTGTGGCAAACGCAATCGCAAAACGGCATCAGGTAGCAGAAGAAAAAAGTTTGTTCTTTATACAAACTGCTTTGGTGGCAAATCCAGAACAAGGCGGCATCGAGGGCGTTCGAAATGGTTTTTTTCAAAACCACGAGTACTAAGTTTTCTAAATTGGAACCATTCCATAAAACAAGGCGCTTTTCAGGGCCATTAAACCTTCCAAAAAAGAGTTTAGGAAATACAGTTCAATGCTTACTAAAACATCCAAAATAATAATAAAACACAAATTGATTTTTTCATCATTTGTTTGCCTCTGCTGGATCTGCTGAGTATGTGAATTTGGCAGTTGTTCTGAGCTTATGATAGTTGGGGACTTTCCTGATTATTCAATATTCACCAATTCTTAAATTGTTTCCAGATTGAAAGTACAGTAATTTACAATTAGTTCGACATTTAGCTAATTGGACGGACATGTAATGCGACTTATTTAGTTGGACATTTTTGTAAACATAGAGATCCAAATTATGACCCCACATTGAAAGTCGACACTGTACCACTGTCATCGCAAATGTTCAATTACAGGTTAAAATCGCCTCCAATGCGACACTGAGTGGCGCTTCGGCACGTCGCATTGAATGTAATTTACTGTACAACATGTCACAAAGCTGGATGGGAAGAAATTTTCCAACTGTGAAAGCTGTGGCGAGTGGCAACAAATCGCTAAACAGGAAGGTTTAGCCGAACAAGATGGGAATATCGAGTGATAACAAAACAATAAACTCTTTAGATTGAAGATAATTTTGTGATCCTGAAAAGGACCCTTTTCAGCCTGCATGTGAATCCAACGAGCGAACAAATCGTAATGAATGTATTTTTTTGCCATCGCTCCCTTTTAACGCCCATTTGTTCGTCTCGTTGGACTCGCCCCTCTGGCTGAGTCTGCCGATTTGTCTCTATCCTGTGAGTGTGTACCGCTAGAGTATAAAACACGCGGACCCCAAAAAAATATCTTATTTTCTTTCAAACCGTAAACCCGTGTGGTTGTACGGCATCGGCATCGTCAAGTTAAGGACAAGTTAAGGGGAAGGCAAAGTCTCACTCGAACCATGCAGGTCTCCAGTTTTCTGTTGGTCGCATTCACTGATAGCTCCGCAAGGGCAACTAGGCCGAACGGATTGGTGCCGGAGCACCAGTATACCTAACAGCGATTATAGAGTTTCGGCCGTCGGAGTGCTCGAGTTGGCTTGCAAAGCTGCTCACGACAATCAGAAAACCCGCATCAAGAACAGAGCAGCTTCGGTTCGGCGCTCATCAAGGCAACAATTAGTTTCAGTGAGTGGCAAAGTGTTTCACCGGCACGTCGCATTAAATGTAATTTACTGAACAACATGTCACAAGCTGGATGGGAAGAAATTTTCCAACTGTGAAAGCTGTGGCGAGTGGCAAACGCAATAGCTAAACATGAAGGTTTAACCGAACAAGATGGGAATATCGAGTGATAACAAAAACACAACACCAAAGGTTCTTTTCAGAACCATCAGCATATTCATAAAGAGTAAACAGTAAACTAATCCATATTTCAGGTAGATAGGTAGGTATTCACGTAGGAGAAGAAAATAAAACAATATATTTAAAATATATATTTAACAGAAGCTGTCCCCTTTGTATAGTCCTACGTCACTCCGGTTATGTCCCCGACATTACCCACCCGTCTTTTTTTTGGTTTCCTTTTCGCCAGTCCCCTCTGGGCTGGTTTTATTGTGGCTCTTCACTGGGCTAGAGGCGAATGAACTGCAAAGTTTAAAGCCTCTTAAAAACAAAAAAAGAAAGAAAGAAAAATATATTCATTTCGATTTGTTCGCTCGTTGGATTCACATGCAGTTGTTTCTAACAAACACGAAGGCACCGAAGAATAGTGGAATAGTGGAAAAGCCGCCAAAAAGTTTGGCACGGCGCAGAAGAATATCTCGGAAACCAATAAGAAGAAAGAGAAGGAATCATATGCTATCTACATCATAAGGTGATGAAGACAACCCTATTCGTCGTAACAAGTAGTGTTGATGTTCGTTGGTTTTGTTTTGTTTCGTAATTTCGCCTAAACCTCTGATTGTGACCCGTATTTCCATTAATTCATTCGATAATCGTACGCTTATTGTTCTCCCATTGGAGTTCGGTACATTTTTGCTTTAGTGAACACGTGAAACGTATCGCGAGTGTAGTGCTATTTTGACGTGGGACTACGTCTAACCGGAATATATAGGGGGTAAAATGAAAACCTAAACACAGAACATGCAGGAAAAAATGCAAGATTTCGAATGCTTATAACTCAAACATTTCTTACTGGATCGGAAAGATGTTTGCATCAATCGAAAGTGAATATTTCTACGCATCTTTATCTAATGAAGAATAACATTTTATTGACTGCGCAGTCAATAAAATGTTATTCTTCATTAGATAAACAATTGAATAATTGTAAAATGTTAAGCGTTATCTAAACGCCCTAACTGCCTCGTTTTGATTGGCCCGAATTACTGTTTCCCCAGCACAGCCATCAAAATAAAATGTTATTCTTCATTAGATAAAGATGCGTAGAAATATTCACTTTCGATTGATGCAAACATCTTTCCGATCCAGTAAGAAATGTTTGAGTTATAAGCATTCGAAATCTTGCATTTTTTCCTGCATGTTCTGTGTTTAGGTTTTCATTTTACCCCCTATATATTCCGGTTAGACGTAGTCCCACGTCAAAATAGCACTACACTCGCGATACGTTTCACGTGTTCACTAAAGCAAAAATGTACCGAACTCCAATGGGAGAACAATAAGCGTACGATTATCGAATGAATTAATGGAAATACGGGTCACAATCAGAGGTTTAGGCGAAATTACGAAACAAAACAAAACCAACGAACATCAACACTACTTGTTACGACGAATAGGGTTGTCTTCATCACCTTATGATGTAGATAGCATATGATTCCTTCTCTTTCTTCTTATTGGTTTCCGAGATATTCTTCTGCGCCGTGCCAAACTTTTTGGCGGCTTTTCCACTATTCCACTATTCTTCGGTGCCTTCGTGTTTGTTAGAAACAACTGCATGTGAATCCAACGAGCGAACAAATCGAAATGAATATATTTTTCTTTCTTTCTTTTTTTGTTTTTAAGAGGCTTTAAACTTTGCAGTTCATTCGCCTCTAGCCCAGTGAAGAGCCACAATAAAACCAGCCCAGAGGGGACTGGCGAAAAGGAAACCAAAAAAAAGACGGGTGGGTAATGTCGGGGACATAACCGGAGTGACGTAGGACTATACAAAGGGGACAGCTTCTGTTAAATATATATTTTAAATATATTGTTTTATTTTCTTCTCCTACGTGAATACCTACCTATCTACCTGAAATATGGATTAGTTTACTGTTTACTCTTTATGAATATGCTGATGGTTCTGAAAAGAACCTTTGGTGTTGTGTTTTTGTTATCACTCGATATTCCCATCTTGTTCGGTTAAACCTTCATGTTTAGCTATTGCGTTTGCCACTCGCCACAGCTTTCACAGTTGGAAAATTTCTTCCCATCCAGCTTGTGACATGTTGTTCAGTAAATTACATTTAATGCGACGTGCCGGTGAAACACTTTGCCACTCACTGAAACTAATTGTTGCCTTGATGAGCGCCGAACCGAAGCTGCTCTGTTCTTGATGCGGGTTTTCTGATTGTCGTGAGCAGCTTTGCAAGCCAACTCGAGCACTCCGACGGCCGAAACTCTATAATCGCTGTTAGGTATACTGGTGCTCCGGCACCAATCCGTTCGGCCTAGTTGCCCTTGCGGAGCTATCAGTGAATGCGACCAACAGAAAACTGGAGACCTGCATGGTTCGAGTGAGACTTTGCCTTCCCCTTAACTTGTCCTTAACTTGACGATGCCGATGCCGTACAACCACACGGGTTTACGGTTTGAAAGAAAATAAGATATTTTTTTGGGGTCCGCGTGTTTTATACTCTAGCGGTACACACTCACAGGATAGAGACAAATCGGCAGACTCAGCCAGAGGGGCGAGTCCAACGAGACGAACAAATGGGCGTTAAAAGGGAGCGATGGCAAAAAAATACATTCATTACGATTTGTTCGCTCGTTGGATTCACATGCAGGCTGAAAAGGGTCCTTTTCAGGATCACAAAATTATCTTCAATCTAAAGAGTTTATTGTTTTGTTATCACTCGATATTCCCATCTTGTTCGGCTAAACCTTCCTGTTTAGCGATTTGTTGCCACTCGCCACAGCTTTCACAGTTGGAAAATTTCTTCCCATCCAGCTTTGTGACATGTTGTACAGTAAATTACATTCAATGCGACGTGCCGAAGCGCCACTCAGTGTCGCATTGGAGGCGATTTTAACCTGTAATTGAACATTTGCGATGACAGTGGTACAGTGTCGACTTTCAATGTGGGGTCATAATTTGGATCTCTATGTTTACAAAAATGTCCAACTAAATAAGTCGCATTACATGTCCGTCCAATTAGCTAAATGTCGAACTAATTGTAAATTACTGTACTTTCAATCTGGAAACAATTTAAGAATTGGTGAATATTGAATAATCAGGAAAGTCCCCAACTATCATAAGCTCAGAACAACTGCCAAATTCACATACTCAGCAGATCCAGCAGAGGCAAACAAATGATGAAAAAATCAATTTGTGTTTTATTATTATTTTGGATGTTTTAGTAAGCATTGAACTGTATTTCCTAAACTCTTTTTTGGAAGGTTTAATGGCCCTGAAAAGCGCCTTGTTTTATGGAATGGTTCCAATTTAGAAAACTTAGTACTCGTGGTTTTGCGCAGTCAATAAAATGTTATTCTTCATTAGATAAACAATTGAATAATTGTAAAATGTTAAGCGTTATCTAAACGCCCTAACTGCCTCGTTTTGATTGGCCCGAATTACTGTTTCCCCAGCACAGCCATCAAAACCAAGCAGCCTTGGGGAAATCGGCATGGCAACTACATGGAAGTAGGGGGACTTTTGTTCTCACCGAAATATGTTCCCTAACACAGACTTCAAAACCAAGCAGGGTTGGAGAAATCTGTATTGTAAATACATGAAAGTAGGGAGAGCTTTTGTTCCCTAACAGAAATTTCTAAACTAAGGTGCCCGGGGGAAATCGGCATTGCAAATACGTGCAAGTCGGGGGTATTTTTGTTCCGACTGAAATGTGTTTCCCTAACACAGACTTCAAATCCATGGAGCGTGTGGAAATTGGCAAGGGGCCTGATTCTCGAATACACTACGAATACACTTCACGGTGGAAACGGTATGAAACGCATTCGCGATGACAACAGTACGGTGTCGACATCTGGATGCGTGATTAGTTTCCCACTAAATTTATCATAATAAAATCAAATTATCTTCAGATTAAATTTTTGTATGAGATTATTATATCACACGAAGAAAACAAAGTTTTCCATTCACATTGAATACCAGTTTGATACGAAGAGGTTAATTTTCATTAATGATTTTTTATTTGAAAAGTGCTCATTCTGCATGAAAACTCATCATTATCTTCGACACTTCACTAACTCGTAAAACGTAGTTCAATGGCGTGCCGTTTATTTCGTTTCCACAGCGAAGTGTATTCGAGAATCAGGCCCAAGGTGTCCGGGGAAATCGGCTTTCAATGCAAAATGCGAGATCTTTTATACTCGCTTGCCTTTGTACAGTTTAGAATATGTTTCCTTAACACGGTCTTCTAGACTTAAGAACCTGGGAAAATCGTGCAGACACTAGAGGCGAATGAACATTCAAGTTTAAAGCATTTGTAGTATAAAAAGTAGAAGTAGAAGTTATTGATTCATGCAAGCCGGTAATACTTCTGCACACGTATGTTTTATTTTGCACTCCAAAAAGCGTTCTCCTAACACGAATTACAAAAGCGGCTACGAACACAACGCTTTGGCTCGGTTATTCAAGATTGCATTGAAGGATATGCCTTCATATCCTCTACTCACTGAATTTCTACGCATACCATTTGATGGTTAGGCAAAATATTGAAAACCATTTTCTACGATAACGCCTATTGATTATACAATATGCGTTCGACGTACATGTCAAAATCGAAATTGAGTGCCTGAAGCTCATCAAATCAGCAAATTAGCGGTTCGAGAAGAACGTAAACTTGAGAGATGCAAACTTCAGAGGGAAATGTAAAATAAAATAATCGTTTGATAATTCTTTCGTTCATATATTTTGTCCTAGGAATCATACCAAACGTACAGGGACTGTCATTAAATTCACTTGTAGTGGAGAACATAATCTATCACAATGTATGAATTGACCTTACATGGCATTTATACAGTCTTTTTACTCACACAGCAATTAAATTGAATTCAGTTGAATTCGTAAATTGTTTCATTCAATCAAAAACTCAATCAATACAAACAAATGATTGCTAAGCTAAGGTAGTTCCACGTCAACCTTGCGGTTATATCATAGTTATAACCCACCCATTTTTTTTTTGTTTTGTTTACATTGATTAGCATCTACTAATACCTTCCACGCCAATTTTTTCGTCTGAAGCGACATCTTCAGGACTAACGGGGAACCAATACTTTGTTATCGTGTGGTATACTTGTAGGCGATTTTCTAGCTCGATTGTGCTATACTTCGATTCAGTATGAATTCGACTTGCCATTCATGTGCAAATGATATCACGGATTCGCACGTCACTTGTCGCGGATTTTGCAAAGCGGAATTCCATCTTTCCTGCTGTGGTATCCCCTCATCCGCATTCGACGAAGTTTTGAAGAATCATCAGATATTCTGGATGTGCAAGTCGTGTACGTCCCTCATGAATAACATGCGCCTGAGGATTGCAGTACGTGCGGCTTACGAATCTGACCAATTTCTGGTAATTTCTGCGCACAACGAGATAGTAGAACGCATGAAACAAGAGATACTCTGTGAGATGAAGAAGAAAATCAAATCAAACTTCGCAGCTTTAATCAATTCCAGCTCGATGACACCTAGATCATCCAATCGTCCTGCATCTGGGATTGTTACTACTCGCCGCCGACGACTCTTCGGAAAGTCCAGTGCTAATAAGCCACAAGCTCAACCACTCTTAATTGGCACTTCCGAATCGCTGTCACCGTCGCTTGGTAATTTCGCTGTTACTGTTCCCAGTCAAAAATTTTGGCTGTATCTCTCTCGTATCTCACCCGATGTTACTACAGAGCAAGTGCGAATTCTTGCTTCACGTCGCCTAGGTACTGACGACGTTGAAGTTGTTCGTCTTGTGGGTAAAGGGCGCGACGTGAGCACTCTATCGTTCATCTCCTTCAAAATCGGATTAAATGTTGACGTCAAAGCCAAAGCTCTATCTTCTTCGACCTGGCCGAGTGGAATTTATTACCGCGAATTCCAAGACAATCGAACCGGTGCAAATTTTTGGAAACCTCAACTGACACCGAATCAGCACATAGAAGAAACTGTAATGATGGATTGAGGATACCGCGACGCACATTTGAAAGCTCTGTGGAGGCCTCTGCTCTGATCGTCACAGTCCGGCCACTTCGTGCCAACGTTCATCTCAGCCGTCGCGGCCCTGCTGTCGAATCTATAGCCGAGGTCCTCCAATTCGCTCTTTCAGGCAAGTACATTTGTCATAATGAACTGTCACTTCCTGATCGCCATTCCGCTTCCAGAAGTTGTCAACATTCTGGCGAAATATCTGCACCACGCACACAACGTATAGTGCATAGCAAATCTCATCTGGGACGCCCACAACAATATACCATGGAAGCCCCCGACCGCTTCGACCCAGTCGCGCTTCCAGCCAGCAGCCAACACAGTCGTCCCGAACCTGTGGTCATAAGTCGAGAGGGGGTCTTCCAAATCCCACTTGCAGGCGAGTACACGAATTCTGAAGATCTTCCGATGCCTGATATCTCTTCGGTTTCCAGTTCTACACCATCCCAAAGTCGTCCGATCTCAGCAGAAAATATGCTCTGTATTTATTACCAGAACGTAGGAGGTACAAACTTGTGCAGTGCCGACTACCGTCTCGCGTGTTCGTGTGAAGTCTACGATATCATCGTCCTCACTGAGACTTGGTTGGACGATCGCACCCATTCGCATCCAGTGTTTGGCCCAGGCTATGATGTCTTCCGAGCTGACCGTAGTCCATTAAAAAGGAGGAGGCGTTGCTATCGCAGTTCGCCGAAACTGGAAGGCGCTGATGCTCGACAACAATAACTGGACTGGTGTGGAACAAGTCTGGATTTCCCTGGCATTATGTGACCGTGAGCTGTACCTTTGTGCCGTCTACATTCCTCCGGACCGTATTCGAGACACAGCCCTGATTGAAAAGCATTCCCATTCAGTATCCTCAGTACTATCGAGCATTTCCACTTGCGACGACATTGTTATCCTCGGCGATTTTAATCTACCTGGAATCAAATGGCGTCCACTTCGCGATGGTTTTCTGTACGCTGATCCATCGCTAACGACCCATCCCGCCATCATCTCTAATTTGCTTGATACGTATAGCGCAGCCACACTTCGTCAAATCAATAACATCGAAAATGAGAACGGTCGCATGTTGTACCTCTGTTTCGTTTCACAACATGATCATGCCCCAGTCATATCCGAGGCTCCCGCGCCACTTGTGAAACACGTCCCTCATCATCCTCCTCTGCTGCTATCCCTTAACACGAAGACACTCACTACTTTCGAATCAACTACTGTTCCCGTCAACTATAATTTCTTCAAAGCTGACATCGAAAGCATGTGTGCAGTATTATCGAGTGTTGATTAGAATACTGTTCTTGACAAGGATGATATTGACCTCGCAGTGCAGACATATTCACATATTCTCGGTTATGTGATCGACAGGCATGTTCCGAAACAGTATTCTCCCGATAATCGAGTTCCGTGGATGACAAATGAGCTTAGAGAAATGAAGACCTTAAAGAGAGCAGCACTCAGTCAGTATACCAGGGCTAGAACACGTCGCTCGGCGAATCACATTGTGTTATCGCTTAGAGAACACTACCGTAGACTGAACCAAATTTATAAGTTAAAAAAAATGAGTGGGTTATATCTATGATATAACCGCAAGGTTCACGTGGAACTACCTTAGCTTAGCAATCATTCGTTTGTATTGATTAAATTCTTGATTGAATGAAACAGTTTCCAAATTCAATTGAGTTCAATATATTTGCTCTGTGAGTGAAAAAAATGAACAAATGCCGTGTAAAGTCAATTCATTTATTGTGATTGATTGTTCTTCGTTACAAGTAAATTTAATGACGGACCTTTTACGTTTGGTATGATGACTAGAACAAAATATATGTACGGAAGAATTATCAAACGTTTGATGAACCAGCCTAAGGCTGAAAATCTTTCCAATAAAGACAAAAAAAAATTATCAAACGATTATTTTATTTTACATTTCCCTCCCAAAAGTGTACATACTTCTCGAATCTCGAATTTGCTTGAAACTGGGAAGTTCATTCGCTTCTAGTGGCTGCACGATTTTCCCAGGTTCCTAAGTTTAGAAGATCATGTTAGGACAGACATATTCCACTCTGCACAAAGGCAAGCGAGGACAAAAGTACTCGCAGTTTGCATTTATTTGCAGAGCCGATTTCCCCAGAAACCTCGGTTTTGAAGTCTGTGTTAGGGAAACACATTTCAATCGGAACAAAAATACTCCCGATTTGTATGAATTCGCAATGCCGATTTCCCCACGCTTCATGGATTTGAAGTCTGTGTTAGGGAAACACATTCCAGTCGGAACAAAAATACCCCCGACTTGCATGAATTTGAAATACCGATTTCTCCAGGCACCTTGGTTTAGAAATCTCTATTAGGGAACACATTTCGGTGTGAACAAAAGCTCCCCCTACTTTCGTGTGTTCTTTTTCTTCTTTTTGGCTTTAAGAGGGTTTAAACTTTTCAGTTCACTCGCCTCTAGGCTCTTTCGTGTGTTTGCAATGCCGATTTCGCTGCTTGGTTTTAAAGTCTGTGTTAGGGAACATTTTTCGATGAGAACAAAAGTCCCCCTACTTTCATGTATTTGCAATGCCGATTTCCCCAAGGCTGCTTGGTTTTGATGGCTGTGTTAGGGAAACCGTGAATCGGGCCAATCAAAACGATGCAGTTAGGGCGTTTAGATAACGCCTAATATTTTACAGTTATTCAATTGTTTATCTAATGAAAAACAACATTTTGTTAGTTGCGATAGATGCGTAGAAATATTCCCTATCAAGTGATGCAAACATCTCTCCTATCCAGTACGAAATGTTCGAGCTATAAGCATTCGAAATCTTTCATTTTTTCCTGCATGTTCTGTGTTTAGGTTTTCATTTTACCCTCCATATATTCCGGTTAGACGTAGTCCCACGTCAAAAGTAGACGCAGCTTTATCAAACATCAGACTCGCATCCAGCAAAAGCTGAAATCAAACCCGAAAGCCTTCTGGAAATATGTCAACGATCAACGAAAGGAAAGCGGCATGCCCTCATCAATGTTCTACAAAGATGAAGTTGCGACTGATACTGAAGAGATTCGACGACTTTTCGCACTCAAATTCTCGGGAATATTTGATAATACCACGCTATCACCCGATGAAGTATCGACAGCCGCCAGAAATGTTCCGGTTAATGAGATTTTGTTGAGCCGAATTCTCGTAAACGATGAGTGTATCCTCAAGGCTGTGGCCAAATTAAAGTCATCAAGGTCAGCGGGCCCCGATGGGATACCCTCATTCATGCTAAAGAAGTGTGCCCAACCGCTGCTCGCCCCGCTCCGCCACTTGTTTGGCCTTTCGTTGTCTAGTGGAAAATTCCCGATCCTTTGGAAAACTGCGTATATGTTCCCGGTACATAAGAAAGAAGACAAATCGAATATTGACAACTACAGGGGAATTTCCAGCCTATGCGCCACGTCAAAAATGTTTGAACTCGTAGTTCTGCCGTCTATGTTGTTCCATTTTAAGGAACTAATCAGCAACGATCAGCATGGATTCATGCCCGGACGCTCCACAACAACGAACCTGCTTGTCTTCACATCGCATGTCATCGATGGCTTCTCGGAGGGATGCCAGACTGACGCCATCTATACCGACTTGACAGCTGCCTTCGACAAGCTGAACCACGCAATCGCAGTGGCCAAGTTGGAACGCATGGGAGTCTGCGGTAGTCTGCTGCAATGGTTCCAATTTTACCTGACTGGCAGAACAAACTGCGTGAAGATTGGTGATCGTCTATCCTCATGTTTTGCATCGTTTTCCGGAATACCACAGGGCAGCCATCTCGGTCCACTTGTTTTTTTATGTCACTTCAACGATTGCAATAATCTACTAGAAAGTCCCCGATTACTTTACGCTGATGACATGAAAATATTCTGCCACATCAGATCGATTGACGATGCCATGTTCCTCCAAAGGCAACTGGACTTCTTTGCCGCTTGGTGTGAAACGAATAGGATGGTACTGAATCCCAATAAATACTCAGTCGTGTCGTTTGCAAGAAAACGGAATCCTATCTCCTTCGATTACCGGCTTTCAAACGTGGTTCTACCTCGCGTGAAGTGCGTTAACGACCTTGGTGTGCTCCTGGATGCAAAACTTACATACAAGGATCACATCGCATATATTGTCAACAAGGCATCGAGACAACTTGGTTTTATCTTTCGAACGACGAAATCATTTACAGACATTTACTGTCTGAAGGCTGTTTACTGTGGCCTCGTTCGCTCCATACTGGAGTATTGCTCTGCCGTCTGGAACCCGTACTACCAGAACAGTGTGTACCGCATTGAAAACGTGCAACGACGGTTTATCCGTTTCGCTTTGCGTCTACTGCCGTGGCGAGATCCGTATAGCCTTCCCAGCTATGAAAGCCGTTGTCAGCTAATCAATTTAGACACTCTGGAAGTGCGTCGGAACACTGCCCGAGCCATGGTGATATCTGACGTTTTAACCTCACGAATCGACTGTCCTGCCATTCTCCAAAGGATCAATCTTCTGGCTCGGCCAAGGCAGCTTCGGAATGCTGCACTTCTCTGGTTTCCCACCCGGCGAACTAACTACGGTGCTTACGGTGCTGTTACAGGTCTGCTGCGCATTTTCAACCGTGTAGTCTCTATGTTTGACTTTAACCTGTCCCGTATTTGTATTAAGCGTAAATGTTTAATGTTTTTTAGACCTTGACTTTGGACAACTTACTAGGCAATGTTTAATGCAATATTTATGTAAAGTTAATTTAGATACTAAGACTACCATTGGGGTTTCTAGCCTGTTGGTAATAAATAAACAAACAAATAAACAAAAAAAGCAGGTTCATTCCGAAACCGGTTTCTCATCGAAGGCGCTGAGCGTCATGGGCTTCGTCAATGCATCTTTGAGCGTATCGTGGGGTCATAATTTGGATCTCTATGTTTACAAAAATGTCCAACTAAATATGTCGCATTACATGTCCGTCCAATTAGCTAAATGTCGAACTAATTGTGAATTACTGTCTTTTCAATCTGGAAACAATTTAAGAAGTGGTGAAAATTGAATAATCAGGAAAGTCCCCAACTATCAATACACTTAGAACAACTGCCAAATTCACATACTCATCAGATCCTGGCAAACAAATTATGAAAAAATCAATTTGTGTTTTATTATTATTTTGGATATTATTTTAGAATGCATTAAACTGTATTTCGTAACTCTTTTTTGAAAGGTTTAATGGCCCTGATAAGCGCCGTGTTTTATGGAATGGTTCCAATTTAGAAAACTTAGTACTCGTGGTTTTGAAAAAAAGTTATAGGAGGTTGTGTCCAAGATACGACCGCATTGTTGACGTAGAACTACGCTGTTATTTTATATAAGTCGCTTGTTTATACCTTCCGATATTATTTTATAATGCTGTGAAATTTTCGAAACAACTGCTTAGTAAAATAATCTCTGAAATGTTTCTTTCATTGTAGAATCAGTTGACGATAATTGATTCTTGCCCTCGCAAAACAATACACTAGCTGATCGTATGTCGCAATTTATTTCATGTCAATGCATTGAAAATTTACCTCGATCGCTATTCCGGTAGCCTTTTTCGCAATTGACATAGACTCGGCTACAGTCGATTATATACATGTTATACCAGCACCATTATTCCACATCTCATAACTACATCAATATATCTTTGGCACCGCATGGAAACAACAACAATGATAACACTTGCAAGCAGTGCCACAAATTATCAAAATCTGTTCACGAATGAAGACATTAGCCTTTTCCCAGTGTCGGATGAATTTTCTTCTGTTGAAACTCAACGCCATATCTGTCATAATGAGTATAACACAAGAGTCGAGACGCGTGAACTTTGTCTGGTATATTGAACGAATAGAGCATGAACGAATTTCGGAAAGCCTGCATTCAGGCACTTCCATTACTGTCAATAATTTCAGGTGATTATCACGAACGTTAAGTTGACCCTCATCGCTTGCAGTGAATTTCTATTGAAAAACGTGTTTGATTTCCATATTTAGAAACAAAGGAATCCGGAGAAGGCAACATTAGCTTTCGTTGAGCGTTGACCGTTGTGCGGTGTTGAGCGGTTGAGCGACATCTAGCGTTGAACGGCGTTGAGCGTTCCGTTTCCGTTTCCGTTTCTTTTTCTTTTTTATACTGTATTATAATGACTTTCAACACCTTTTTGGCTGGCTTGTCACTTCCATTTTTGGAAAAATGTCGGGAGTGAGAATTGAACTCGCGATCTTTACCGTGATGGGTACGGTCCGTTCCCGTTGCCGTTTCCGCTTTATATGATCTTTTACTATCGCCATTTCGCTCTAACACGATCTTAGTTTCTAACACTTTCTTTATCTAACTCCACTTCACTAACTCCATGTTCGGTCTCCTAGGGCGGTTTTCAATGCACCGGAAGCCACCGGAATACGATATTCGACTTCCGCTGTTTAAGCCCTTCCATCCAATACCCATATCGTAGGGGTTTTATATGATTGCTAGTCATTTATTACCAGTATCATTAAACCGGAAATCAAAACAAGATTATGTTCGTTTTTCGCTCGTCTGTTATTGTCACCCATTGCCCATATAATTGGGGTGTACGCCATTTCTGGCCAATCGGCAGTAGATTCATAAAATATAGCTAGAGTTATACCATACATTTCATTGCCAATGTCGCCAAAAACAAGAATTTTGTATAATAAATGGCTATCATTTACCATTAATCGATTTCACTCTCAATTAGTTGACGTTGAATTTTATGCTTTGATTTTCACTAACACGCAATGATATTCAATTTCGACGTTACGAATATCATGGCGAAAATGAATATGCAAATGAAAGATGAACTTTATAGCAAGCTGATGTTGATGTTCATTGCAGCAGTGTTCATTGATAGTGTTGTTCCATATTTATCGACTCTCGCTTGAGCAGCAGGTTGTCAATACAAGGCAGGCTGAAATTCGCCGTATTTGAATGCCGTGAACGTGAATATTTTCGGCACTGCTTGCAAGTATCAAATATCATGCTACATGTTATTTAGTATTGCCTCAAAGGAATCGCATCTCTAGGCATCGTTCGTACAAACTAAGCGTAAACCAAGCGCCAAACAAGCGTTGACCATAGCATGTATACAGAGCCATACATTGATGACTTGAAACTACTAGGAATATAAACACTTCTCATTATTTTGCGCTATTTTCAAAAGAAACGCATGTGTTAATATTACTGGCCTCAAAAAAAAGTTCCATTACTTTCTCATGCTCGAAAGGAGCGCAGCTGTCACCCTTAGTGGAGGAATTTTTGCTACTGGCAAGCGAAACCTAATGACATACAAAATTCCAGAACGACATTTACTTTCTCGGTGATTAAACAAGCGAAATAAACTCTTTTTGTTAATATCAACAACCCGAAAACAGTAGCAATGCTCCATTATGATCAATATTAGCGCAAATGCAATCCTAGTTGAAGACAGTTTTGTGACTGGCACGCGAACCTAAATAACATATAACATTCCAGTAAGACATTCAACCTGCTTGGTATTCCCCAAATATTTTTTTGAAGCACAACCGTACGCCTGCTTCGCCATAATGTCAGTTTAATGCATTGATGCATTCTCAAAGGCACCAAAGAAGCCCTTATGATGACGGAAAATAAACAATGTTAACTGCTTGGAAAAAGGCTGAATCATGCCACACAGTTTGTACTCTGCTGTAATAGCCATCGATGCGAATTCGCTGATGAGTTTGTCAAGAACGACCGCTTTCACACCACCAGCGGGGGAGCTTCATTTTGGTTACTACCTGGGTAACGGCGTTCACATTTTCGACCGACGCGCCGAAATCGCCTACTTCGCTGTTGATCGATGCGGTGTCACACTCGCGAAGGCTCGGTTCAGAGCGAGCGCTTTTCACTGCACCAACTGCACGCTTGTCTCGAAATTTCATTGCCGCTGGCAATGTGTTCGTTTTTTGCAGAGCTCGAGCCTGCCTTCCTCTTCTTCTTGCTCATCACACACTACGCGAAGCGTCCAATTTATGACGCGGGAAGAAAACACACGATACGAATAACGAACAGAAAATGCAAACGACGATATCCAAGTTGGATTACCACTGGTGGGGTCCAATCTTAGATCGAAGCGCAGCGAAAGCAAAGTGAACTGGATTGTTCAACAGTCCGATGCCGAATGAAGGTTTGCCTCAGCGAGATCCACTGTTTATAGTATAAACTTTATACTCTAGGCAAGTATTCCCCTTCATTCTTCTTCTTTTCCTTCTTCTTCTTTCTTTGTTTTTAAGAGGCTTTAAACTTTGCAGTTCATTCGCCTCTACTCCAAAATTCTTTTCCTTTGTTCACGGAGACTTTAAATCCTACGATTTCCCCTCCGTTGGTGTCGTCGATAAGTTGCTCGTTATTGATATCTCTGTACGGGAAAGCACACAAATGGACAGAACAAATGTATGGGAAAATGGAAACGCTTAAAGTTTTCATGAATTTTAACCATTTACATACCAAGGGATTCTAATGTATAGCATATTAAACAAATTTTACGGATTTTCCGATTCGTTTAGTATGTAAATCGCCAAAATCCGTTCACGGCAAAAATAGTTATTAACGTTAACTTTATTTCATAAAAACGTGACCTGTTTTCTGATTTGGCACCCTTCATGAAAGACGTAGTTCTACGTCAAAACCATTTCGAACGCCCTCGATGCCGCCTTGTTCTGGTTTTGCCACCAAAGCAGATTGTATAAAGGACAAACTTTTTTCTTCCGCTACCTGCTGTCGTTTTGCGATTTCGTTTGCCACTCGCCACTCATTGCAACTGCCTGTTGTTGTCTTGATCACCGAACCGAATGTGGTCTGTTCTGAATGTGGGTTTTCTTATCGTCGCGAGCAGCTTTGCCGTGCTTCATTATATTTCGCTGTTGCTCTGGTTGCCCGTTATGGTCGGTACGATTTGAGGAGCACAAAATGGACCAATCAAAAATGGGCACATAGTGCATTTGGACAATGCTTGATATTCCACAATTATTCAATTATTTATCTCAAGAAAAATGAAATGTTATTCGTTATGATAGATGCGTAGATATATTTCCTATCAATTGACGCAAAAACCTTTGCGATCTATTAAGAAATGCTCGAGTTATAAGCGTTCCAAATCTTGCATTTTTTCCTACTTGTTCAGTGCCTAGATTTTCATTTCACCCCCTATATCTTCCGGTTAGACGTAGTCCTACGTCAAAACGCACTCCTATATCTATCTCAATATATAAATATAAATAAAAACCGATCGCCAAATGTGTTGGTAAGCTCAAAACTCGAGAAAGGAATCGATTTCAGATGTTTCATTTCATTATATTTTCTGTATCAAACATTTATTGCATGTTATAATATATTGTATCAAACATTTATTTGCAAGTGGTTGAAAAATCTTCGAGGAAGTTTTTTGGCAGAAATACTAGGATAGTCAATTAACAGTTCTGCGATTATACTCATGAAGTTTACCGGGTCAGCTAGTCATTCATAAATGTTAAGGTAGGACGCTGGTATTCGGTCGAAACAGTATTAAAAATAGGACCATAAAAGTAATTTATCAATGAAGAAGTATAGAAATGCATCATGTATTGGTAATCTATAAAATACTCCAACAAGAGAAATGATGTAAGGTATATATTCTGTATAGAATGTATAGAATATATACTGGGAATCTGTAATTTTAGAACTTTCCGGCAAACGTTTTTCTATAATCATTTTTCAGTACCCCTGTCCATTGACGTGTAAACATATGCAGTTGTGCTCACCTGTATTTAGTATCTTGATCTGTCAAGAGGACACCAAGGATTTGTATACGTGTGGAATTTTCATTCCTACCGGAATGTGGCGTATCAAAAAGGAGACTAAAGTTCATGTTTTAGACACATGGATGCAAGAGAAGAGTGCGAGTGAAATCCCTCCACGGGGAGCACTATTGGATGATTTGGCGGAAAGAGGAAGAAAATTAGGACCTTCCAGTCCCGCTCTGGACCAGAAAGTTAATCGGAATAAATCGATGTCATTCGTGATTTGGCAAAAATAGCTGGTGAGGATGGTGTAGCGGATCAAAAAGCGGAACAACCTGAAGACATACAAGAAACCAAAAATATCAAAACAAAGTTCTGAGCAAAAATTACGAGCGAAAATGAGAGCCCGGAAGTTGTATCATCAAGAGAACTGAAGAACACTTCCGAGATTACAAGTTTACACCACAGTCTTTGGCGAGGATGTGAGTGATCATGAGAAGTCAATGGAAAATTTTGGGCACAAAGTGCTTGTGTTGCAGGTAATCTGCTCATGTGGATTGGAGTCGTCAATTTTCTACACAAAAGAAACAATAAATGCCGATATGTACCAATTTTAGTGTTTGCAGAAATAGTTGCTTCCACTATATAAGAAGCATAGCATCCCACCACTATTCTGGCCGAATTTGGACCACTCTATGCCAAAACCACTCTAAAGTTGATGTAGATTTTCATATTTTAGTTGATGTTTTGGTCATGAGAAAACTCGCAGCACGACTAGTGCCAAAATTTCAAGTCTCAACAAATACACAGTAGAGCCTTTCTGGCCGTTATTGTTGGTTTGGCCACCGTTTATTTATTTAATTATTTTATTGTCATCAATCAAAATTGTAGGCCAATACATTCTGAAAACTACTTAAAACTACTTACTTAAAACTAAAAAAAAATTAAAGAGAGCTGGCTGGATAATTTAAACGTTTAATTCAAATGACGTTTTTAACAAGTTACATATTCACATTTTTTTTATTCATTTAATTATTTATTTCGTTAAACCAGCGTAGACTAAATATGCTGCCCAAATATTACAGTGAAATTTAACTATATCTTATTCTATTCAAATAGTCTTTGAGCATTGACCTTGACATGGTTACATCAATTATTTCACTGTGGCTCATAATACGATTAATAGGACTATATTCGGCATAATTCGTTCTTCGCTAATCTATGTAGAAAATGTTAGGGTTTCTCAGGTGCCTAATCGGTGCGTAAAAATTTAGGTTTCCTAATATTTCTTCTGAGTCCACTCGTTGTGATATGATGTCAATAATAAATAGAATCATGGCAGAGTTTCTGTAGAAATTTGCCCAGTAGACCGATCCTTTTGAAAATTTTAGACAGTAAAATAAAAACTATTAAACAACTTTTGGCATTTTCTTTTTATTCATACTTCGAGCCCAAGCCCGTATGCTCGCACCTTCCTCTTTACCCCGTCCATAAGGTTCTGTACAACGTCAGGTTGTAGTTTTTTTTTTTGAACAGAAATCCATTTTCTCTTGAAGTCCACCTCCGATTTGACAACTTTTGGGTTCTTCCGGAGGGCCTGCTTCATAATCGCCCAATATTTCTCTATTGGGCGAAGCTCCGGCGCGTTGGGCGGGTTCATTTCCTTTGGCACGAAGGTGACCCCGTTGGCTTCGTACCACTCCAACACGTCCTTTGAATAGTGACACGAAGCGAGATCCGGCCAGAAGATGGTCGGGCCCTCGTGCTGCTTCAATAGTGGTAGTAAGCGCTTCTGTAGGCACTCCTTAAGGTAAACCTGCCCGTTTACCGTGCCGGTCATCACGAAGGGGGCGCTCCGCTTTCCGCAAGAGCAGATCGCTTGCCACACCATGTACTTTTTGGCAAACTTGGATAGTTTCTGCTTGCGAATCTACTCCGGAACGCTGAATTTTTCCTCTGCGGAGAAGAACAACAGGCCCGGCAGCTGACGAAAGTCCGCTTTGACGTAGGTTTCGTCGTCCATTACCAGGCAATGCGGCTTCGTCAGCATTTCGGTGTACAGCTTCCGGGCTCGCGTCTTCCCCACCATGTTTTGCCTTTCGTCGCGGTTAGGAGCCTCCTGAACCTTGTATGTACGCAGGCCCTCCCGCTGCTTGGTCCGCTGAACGAATGAACTTGACAAATTCCGCTTATTGGCGACATCCCGGACCGAACTTCTCGGATCACGTCTAAACTGCTTAACTACGCGCTTGTGATCTTTTTCACTGACGGAGCATCCATTTTTGCCGTTCTTCACCTTCCGGTCGATGGTTAGGTTCTCGAAGTATCGTTTTAGTACTCTGCTGACCGTGGATTGGACGATTCCCAGCATCTTACCGATGTCCCGATGTGACAACTCCGGATTCTCGAAATGAGTGCGCAGGATTAATTCACGACGCTTTTTTTCGTTCGACGACATTTTTCCAAATTTACGAAAAATTGACAGTGAAGCATGGCCAACGGGATCTATACACTCTTATCTGATTATAAGCGAAAGCTGAAAATATAATTCCTAAAAATTAAATTTCTACAGCGTTTTTTCCGTGATGCAATTTGATGTGACACACCCTTTATTGTCGTATGTAACCCATACCTCGGGCCTGATTCTCGAATACACTTCACGGTGGAAACGAAATAAACGGCACGCCATTGAACTACGTTTTACGAGTTAGTGTTTTTGAGTTTTCAGGCAGAACGAGCACTTTTCAAATAAAAAATCATTGATGAAAATTAACTTCTTCGTATCACACTGGTGTTCAATGTGAATGGAAAACTTTGTTTTTTTTTCATGTGGTATAAAAATCTCATAGAAAAATTACATCTGAATTTAATTTGATACTATAATGATAAGTTTTAGTTGGAAACTAATTTCGTATCCAGATGTCGACACCGTATCGTTGTCATCGCGGATATATTCCATTTCGTTTCCACCGTGAAGTGTATTCGAAAATTAGGCCCCTCATCACGTTTTTTGGTGTTAATTGGTGTGGCACCCAAACATAGAGCTTCTTTTTGAATCCAGCTTTGTGGAAATGGTTTAAAACTGTTTTATGGTCGATCGTTAGCTTCCAAACGATGCTACGATTACTTACATGCCGGTCAACTTTGATTATTTTTGTGATTTTATCGACATTTTCGACACAATTTTATCGACTGCCGACACAATTTCAGTGGCCTGGCTTCCTTTTTAGCTTATTAAAGAAAAAGTGTAAAATGTACGAATTATATGATTATATTATTTTTGTTGACCTCCATTTGAACACCCTGTAACTCACAACTGAATTGAACAAACAAAAAACAGCAAAATATCTTTTTAGTGTGAAATGTCACTTTGACAACGAGCATAAACTTGAAATTGTATGATCGATATTACGCGAGGTATCGATCACTACATCCATCTACCGAGAAACTCATGGATTTCTTTTTCCCCAACCTAATATAAAAAAATTGTGTGATCGATATTACGCGAGGTATCGATCACTACATCCATCTACCGAGAAACTCATGGATTTCTTTTTCCCCAACCTAATATAAATTGTGATGTTAAATAAAGCAGTTTCTTTAAAAACACAAATTCCCGATATATATTTGACACAATGCACATATTCAGCAAAGTATAGTACCCAGGCTAATTAAGAATCAGCTCACGGCTTGTGCGAAAAAGAGGAAGATATTTATGAGAAAACGGATATAGATTCATCAACTTAGTCTCTTTTCATGTACACTTAATATATCTCGAGACCTCAAATTTCTCGAATTTCTTCTCTAAAGTGTGATCCTTGAAGTTCTTCAATATATATCATCACTTATCACCATTCCTAGGATCCTGTTTTTTTACGTAAGACTACGTCTAACATTAGAGGTACCACATCAGAAAACTGGTCACGTTTTTATGAAATAAAGTTAACGTTGATAACTATTTTTGCTGCGAACAGATTTTAACGATTTGCATACAAATCGAATCGGAAATTTTCTAAGATTTGTTTGATATGCTATACATTACAATCCCATAGTCTGTATAGGGTTTAAATTGGTGAAAATTGAAAGCATTCCCATTTCCCCATACATTTGTTCTGTCCATTTGTGTGCTTTCCCGAACAGAGCAATCAATAACGGGCAACTTATGCAGCCGCTAGAATAGATACAACGAAGGGGGATAGCAAAAGGAGAATACTTGCGAAGTAAACTCCACCCTTGCATAGTAAGTATACTGTAACTAGCTTATAAGTATTGCATCTTCTCTGAGGAAAATTCTCAGACTCTTTTCGTGACCGAAACAACAAAAATCGCTTATTCTGCTCGTTTTGTGTTTTATGTTTCCCCTGATGTTGTGAAACCTAGCGAATATTCCACTTGAAGTGCATCTTTCATTGCAATTAACACAACCATCTGAGCCATGGTAAAGCAGGCGAAAAAGAGAAGAGTGCAAATGTTTATAGGTCGCTCCTAGCCATCAGTGTTTGGCTTTGTGTGTGTTGCTTGGTTTCGTTGAGCGAAACTTAGAACTTGTTCATTTCCTGTACATGTGAATAGCACACCTTCGAGACTTTTAGTTGCCATTCGTATTTGCTCTCGTGCGCATCGGCTCTGTTCTGATGTAACAATCTTCTAGTTTTGTTGACGGTTTTGACCGAGAGTCGAGAAACGATTTTTCATAAACGGTCATTCTCGCGATACAACTGTGTGCATCTGTTAGACGCGTGTTTGATGCATGTTGAATGGCGATGCACGGAAGATGCCCCTCGTTAAATACTCAGTGCAATGCGTGCATTGATATAAAGAGACAAATTGCGACATATGACCAATTAGTATTGTTCTCGCAAAGGCAAGAAAGAATCGTTGCTTCTCGAAATGATTCTACAAAACTTCGCAAGCCATTAAATCTTTTCAGAGTCCCCAGAACTTTTTACTAAAGAGTTATTTATGAAATTTCGACGTATTCGCAAATAATATCCGAAATGATAAACCAACAAATTTCGAAAAAAAAAGATTGCGTAGTCTCACGTCCTAAACGGTCGTGTCTCGGATACAACCCCTCAAATGTTTTTTGCACATTGCCTTCGCCTGGTTCAAATTGATTGCAGTTCATGCATTAGCCAAAGCATTTTATACTGGTTTATGTGAATACCAATGGTAAGGTGAAGTGTCGGCCTCAGAGTACATCCCATGTGTTTACAACAACTAATGTAAACATGTCCTCCTCGAAAGGTTTTTTAATTTTGAATGGTGCTCCAGTTACATAGGCAGGATAATGGACGAATGTTCTGTACAGAAATCTTTGAGGAAATGACTATGATACCTGATACTTACAGCGATTGAATTTATGGTACTATATGGCACATACGATCAAATTATTACCTAGGTGATAAAAGTGTTAACATATTTCTGTTTTGTGGGAGACAGGTCCCCAATGTTCTAGGTCCTCAATGCTCTTGACCGTGCCCTCGGCTTCACAAGTAGGTTGTGACCATAACCACATACTGAGCGATAAATGCACCAGCAAGTGTAAATATAAAACTTAATTTATAAATAAAAAGAGGCTATCGATAACATCGGAACTGATTAATGCGATAGTTTTTCGGCTTTTCGTGGGCCGCTTATAGATTTTCTCCTCTATTCTTCGCGATATTCAATTGCAAAACTATAAAGGGTTAACTGTCTGCGCCCACATCACCAAATGAGCGCTGATTTGTTTCCAGCTACCTGAATGCTGTTAAATTTCAATAATTTCTTCATTTGAATTCAAAGGCAATCCGAACCGCAGAACTACTAAACAGAAAATACTGCCGGAATTCACGTAGGAAATACGTGACTTATGGTCAACGGGAAAGTGATTGGAAGTGCGGAAAGTATACGTAAGAAACGTTAACAATAGTTTATATGCAATTTCATGAATATTTCAGCACTTGCCACTAATAATCGTAAATCGCGAAAAAGGACAATAAACAAAGTCCTAATGGAAATCAAATCGGAGCAAAGAGTAAGACCTAATGATTCCACGGACAAAAGGAATGCTTTCGTTGTCCTTCGCTCATGTTGCGCTTTGACCGGTGGTTCGGTAGCATTCCATAAGTTTCAATTCTGTCGGTTGGACAATAACAACGGAAAACGCCGCAATTGCGGAAATGGCCATGGCCAGAATAGGAAACAGAATACTAGTCAATATCGTCGTCTACACGATACGATTCCACACACCCCGTTCACGTTGAGCACATCCTGTTTTAGTTTCAACTTCGTGTTTACATACCAGGCCAGATTGAAATTAAAACACTGTTGTATTAGGAAAAATTGTAATGTTCTTTTTCGATAGTTTGTGCATTGTACAGTATTAGTATCGATGGAATAAACCTTCATTATATTATTTACAGCTATATGTATATGTCTTCCGTAAAATTTCATTTATTATAAATTTCTATTGATCAGGTCTATGATTGTGTATGTATATTTTTGGCAAAAGATTCGTTCAATATCGTTTTTCAATACTTAAGTGGCCGATGAACTCATCGCTGCCTCGCTTCATCGCTTTGGTCATTTTGTTGCGTTAGTTTTCCTGACTTCAAATATTCCGTTGATATCCGCATACAAGTTACAGAAGTCATCAACTTTGTAACGCTAGGAAACGTGTTTTCTGTTTTACTCATTACGGTTCCAGGAATGAACTTAAGTGTCATCAAGAAGCAGACAACATATTCCCACACTAGAAAGTCAAATTTCACTCCTTTTATTTTGGGGAAGATTTTGGCGCTTCGGTTGTGTCTATTTTGTTTGCCAAATTCATCTCGAAATTTTATGACCGAAGAAATAAGCAAAAGAAAACAGTATCCGCTAGTTCAATTTCCACTACTGAGTCACCAGAGACCTGCGTTAGCCTGCATGGCCCATCGCTGCCCTGTTGTTGGCTCCGTTTCGTGACGTGGCGAATGCCGAGTTAGAGCAGCAGTCATTTCATTTCCAAATCTTCACTCTGGGCAACGAAACAGGAAGGATAAAATGACGTGTGAGCTGCTTCCTTTGGCAGTGCTAGAGGTTGATACATTTCCATTCGGAGCCCTTCTGTTTGCCTTTGCTCTAGACGTGCGTCATTTGTAGATGTGTACAAATGCTGATGAAACATGTTTCAGCTCAAATTTCCATTTTATGGCGTTTTATTTCACGCTCTTACGATTGTGTGTGTTTTTTGCGAGTTAAGGAAGTAAAATATAAAAAATGTTCCCTTCGGCAAACTCGTTTTCCCAACCAAACAGGGCATTCGAAGCAAATGAATTTTTGAGACACTCGGTCGGTAGTTGGTACGACCTGACGATTGATTTCCGGCGAGCGCAATAATCGTTCCGAATAGGTTGGGGAACAATTGCGGAACCAGCTCTGGACTGTTGAGCCCGTCTGTGGTATCTGTGGAATTTTATAGGACTTACCTAGAGCAAAAATTTAAC
This sequence comes from Toxorhynchites rutilus septentrionalis, assembly GCF_029784135.1. Taxonomy (NCBI): domain Eukaryota; kingdom Metazoa; phylum Arthropoda; class Insecta; order Diptera; family Culicidae; genus Toxorhynchites; species Toxorhynchites rutilus. The sequence continues at coordinate 185,992,533 of NC_073746.1, forward strand.
CCCGACCAGCAAAACAGTACAACAACTTAATTCCATCGAACACTGCTAACGCATATCGAACAATTTCGTTTTATGAGTACACTCGATATCATTTGTAATTACGTCTGTATTAGATATATCTACTAGAAATCTCCGTTTTGCTAATGCAACGACACATATGAAATCGGATCACACGTTTTTCATTGCCATGCTTTCCATTACAACAGAAAAAAATGGCGCTTGCAAACGTGTTGTAATAAAAAAAGTTTCTAATCAATTTTCTCGCAAAGTAGCAGCAGATAAAACGAAAGGGATAGCAGCGAAGATTTTTATCCTTGCATACTACAACTGGACACGAGGAATAAAATGGAATTGATTATTCCCCCGAGATCATTGGATGCTGAATGCTGTGAGTGTGCGTTGAAATCTTCCATAGCTATTCCATGAAATGTTGTAAACCTTTGTTCCTTCTGTTGGGCTCCTCTCAATCTCCGAAAATATACCTCATTGGCAGGACTGTCTTCGAATATCTATCAACATGTATATGTGAAAATCTGTCCAATATGTTGAATACATTCGATAAGTGTTCAAAAATAGTCACGTATGAAGATAATCTGATCGTAAATGAAGAAAGCAGAAAATTCATTGGGTGGAATATTTATTCTAATGAATTACATGACGAGAATAAAGCAGAGTGTTGCCTATTTTTCGGGGTTCGATGATTGACGAATACAAATTCGTTTATAGTCAAGCCAGAGATCGGATTCCGCCACATTTGGTGTTGGTAAGTGTTGGTATGTTTAGTGCTGTGAATAAAGCCGATTAAAAACATCAGTTGCTTCATTTCGCATGAGTCATTGCACGCTCATCTTGCTCTAATGCACAACTATATGGTTGGTTGGTGGCTTCTCCTGGTTGCAGCAGCACGCCATAATAAGCTGATTGCATGTGTAAAAATCTTTCCTCATTTCGAGCCCCACGAGTGTAGCGAAAAATGGGATTCACATACGGGAAAAAACCAAAGATGAGGGGAATAATAAGGAACCTTTCCAGCAAACCGCCACCCAACAGCGTGCAATCTCGATTAAGATTTATGTCAGAGCGAAAGAGCTGGATTATGAAATTGGCTGGCGGAGCGTCTCGAGTGGCATTTTCGTTTAGGGGCGCGTGCCGGGAATATTCGTCCGCGATGATCAGGCATGAATATGTCGTAATTTCGTAAAAATATGAAATGTTTAATTTATATAAACATTTACTTTCGATTAGGCAAGACTTGGGCTGGATGCGTTGTTTGTTCCGTTGCATTTCAAGCTTGATTCCTACTCAAATAACTTAAAGCAGAACATTTGAGGATATTCTGTAATCGGTGGACACATAATTATGATGAATAATGGAACGACTACGAAAATAGTTGAAAAACTATTTTGAAGCATCTCACCATGTATACAGCTTGAGTGATTTTTTTTTGTGTAACTAGTTGTTACTAATCTAGAAGACTGTATTTTGTTATTTATCAACCTTTAATCGGAGGTTCTTATCGAAAAACATTTCGAGGTTTCAAATTTTCGAACCTATGTGCGAACTTCATGCGTGCATACGTGCTACAAAGGGATCACAGGCTATCCAGATATAGTCCTCCGGAAACTTCTTATATGATGAAAGGTATGCTGGTCAAAAATTTATTTATTTATTTATTTATCTTATCGACTTTTCATTTGTAAAACTCAATTATCACCAATCACATCGCGTACAATGAAACCCTATACACTTAGGCAGACTACCGAATTCATCCCGGTTTGTTCGTATTAAGAACTACTCCTAATGGGAGATACCAGATTCTGATTGGTTGATCCGGCCATTTCAACCACTAGACAACCGGTAGCTGACTAGATTTATAATTAACTAGCTGACCCGGCAAACTTCGTCCCGCCCAACATTTGCAATACCTTCAAACATTCACGTTTTCTTACTACGAGCAGGTTCATGGATCCAATCGCAGAACTGTTCATTGATTGATCTTCTAATCGACCCCGTTGAATTTACCTTTTACTATAAAATTCCTAGTATTTCTAACAAAACTCATCATTATGATATCAGATTATTTTCAGACACAATTCTCGTTCATGATTTTTCAACCATGTGCAAATAACATGTTTCTCCGTTACATGGAATAAATGTCCTGTACAGAAAATATGATAGAATAAAGACAGCCCTAAATCGGACAATTCCTTCTGCTCTTATCAACACATTCGGCAATACTGTTTCATTGGTACAGATAGAAGAAGATATAGGAGTGCGTTTCATCACATTAAAATCCTAACAGCACTTGTCACTATGTAATTGTAGAACATATGGGAATTTAATTTTCCGAAATGCAGAATGTTTGTGTTTGTGTGCCCTCTGTAATTTGTGTTTCATTTGTATGGCAACCCCCCCTTAGAGAGGGGGTGGAGTGTTTAACCACCATAGAAACATTTATTGTAACCTAAAACCTCCATATGCCTAATTTGCTTCCATTTGCTTGATTAGTTCTCGAGTTATGCAGGAGTGTTGAATAACTTTAGAAATGTTTCTTGCCCCCTAAAACCTCCACATGCCAAATTTGGTTCAGTTTGCTTGATTAGTTCATGAATAATGCAGAAATGAATGCTTCATTTGCATGGCAGTCCCCCCCCCTCAGAGAGAAGGGTGGAGTGTCTATTCACCATGGAAACGTTGCGTGTCCCCTAAAACATTCGCATGACAAATTTGGCTCCATTTGCTTGATTAGTTTTCGAATTATGCAGAAATTTGTCTTTCATTTGTATGGGGGGTGGAGTGTCCAACCACCGTAAAACATTTATTGCACCCTCAAATCTCCACTTGCCAAATTTGGTTTCATTTGCTTGATTGATTCTCGAGTTTCATTTGTATGGCAGCCCCACCTAAGAGAGGGGGTGGAGTATCTAACCACCATAGAAACATTTATTGCGCCCTGAAATCTCCATATGCCAAATTTCGTTTCATTTGCTTGATTAATTCCCGAGTAATGTACAAATTTGTGTTTCATTTGTATGGCAGCCTCCCCTGAAAGAGGGGGGAGGAAAGTCTAACCATCATAGAAACATTTATTGCACCCTAAAACCTCAATATGCCTAATTTGGTTCCATTTGTTTGATTAATTGTCGTGTAATGCAGAGTTGTGTTTAATTTGTATGGCGGACCCCCCTTAGAGAGAGGGATGGAGAGTCTAACCATGATAACCCTAAAACCTCAATATGCCTAATTTGGTTTCATTAGATTGATTAATTTTCGAGTAATGCAGAAATTTGTGTTTCATTTGTATGGCAGCCCCCTCCTCTCCTCCCCCCCCCCCCCTTTGAGAGGGGAGTGGAGTGTCTAACTACTATGGAAACATTTATTGCATCCTAAAACCTCAATCTGCCTAATTTGGTTTCATTTGCTTGATTAATTCTCGAGTTATGCAGAAATTTGTGTTGAATTTGTATGGCAGCCCCCCTTTAGAGAGGGGGGCGGAAAGTCTATCCACCATAGAAACATTTATTGCATCCTAAAATCTCAATATTCCTAATTTGGTTTCACTTGCTTGATTAACTCCCGTGTAATGCAGAAATTTGTGTTTCATTTGTATGGCAGTCCCCCCTTAGAGAAGGGGGAGGGGTCTCAAACAATCACGAACACCTTCCCCGGCCCCAAAAACCCCTGCATACCAATTTTCATGGTGGTCGGTTCAGTAGTTTCTGAGTCCATAAGAATCAGACAGACAGACAGACAGAAATCCATTTATATATATCCTGGGGTGTAAATTCAAAGTCTCGAAAACGAGGTGGTTATGTGTGAAGTACAAGGTTTTGAGCGTTATTATCTCTGTACCGGATGATCGAAGTTTTATGATAATAACATTTTTTAAAAGATAAAAGATCTACGGGAGATGTTTTTAACTACTTAATAGCTCAAAACTGCTTCCAAAGCAAACTATTTAAATAATTATAAATAACGATAGCTTCTTGAAATTCCAGTTCAGTCTCGATTGGTCGGCGGTTGATACATGATGTGTCGGCTGGCCAACCTCTGTTCGTTTCTCTTTTGCTGCCGAGATGAACGGACATGCAAAATTGTTTGCTTATGGATGCATCCAAGGGGTACAATATGATTTCGCACACATTGGGGCAGTTAACTAGGTGTTCCCGTGATGAGTTTTTATATCACGGAAAATATATTTCGGATATACGAATGATTGTCTTGATGATTTGAGCGTCGAACGTCGAAAGGAGATCAGAAGTGAAAGAATATTATTTCGTATATATTTGAATAGATAGCAAGACAATTCCAAGGGAAAACAAGATATCCATTTATTAAAAATTGATTTAGATGCAACTGACTACTTATTCAATGGTAGTCCTACGTTAACATTGCGGTTATATCTTATATATAATCCACTTCTGGTTCTTTCGGTTTTGAGTAGAAATAGCTGCAGTTTTGAATAATTACATCTGTCAACTACTGGAAGGTCGGGTTTTGATTTTCATGAGATTCCGTTCGCAGGCTATCGACCGCTCCAACCATGTCAGGATCAAATGAAGGAGTTCAAGCTTTGTTGAGAAATCAAAACAAAAAAGCCATATCTATAGAGTTTGTAGACATCTCTTTGAGCTTATGAGGACAACATGATTTTATTATGAATCCAAAGTGTATGACATTTTCAGAATTGTGAACTGTTAATATAAAATTGTCTTTTTAAACTTTTCCTACGTGTTCATTCCGAATGAAAATCAGCCAGTCTTTGACGCTCCCCTAAACTAGTAAACGGAGGTCAATGCCGTGAACGCGGATCGATGTTTTAAAGAAAACAAATACTTTTGACGTTTGAGATGTTTTTTTTTTTTATCCAAAATATATATTTTTATTAAGGCTCATATGGCGTCAACCTGACGGGGCCGGGAGTTCAATATTTCGACAATGTTTGCCTTATAACTATGTTAGTAATATGTAACCGATTACTCGCGGTTGGCTCGAGGTTAGTATTACAAGTGTTTTCGTAATTGTGATGTTGCTGTCTTCAATGATCTGTACCTGTGCCCAACATGGGATACTTCCTATTGGGATGCAGCTGACCATTAATCAGCAACGCCCCCCTAGTCTGTACCCCATATCTAGCGTGGTGCGTCTTCTCGAGGAATCCAGGATAGAATGGTCACTAGCCGGCGCAATCATCAGCTCGTGTAGAGTTGTCATGAGCGGTACAACCTTTGGCTTTTGTTGAATCATCAGTGGACTGCACAACCTTTGGCCCGTGTATCTGTAAAGAGTGTGTGTATGTATTGCCGCGACTAAGTAAAAGTTTATAGATCGGATAGGAGGGATACGAAACAGGGACACAACGAAGGAAACATCATTAAACGTTGACATCGGCGTTTCTGAGGAACAGGTTTAGATGAAGCAGAAGATCAGGATCACGGCTACCTAAGATATCCCGGACGGGGATATCCGACCAACCAACGACCGAGCTCATCTTCACTCCACATGCGCTGCCAACTAACGAGTGTGTCCTGACGAGGAATGTGAAAAAATTCGTTATAAGCAATTTGCCTTTCAAAAAGTGTGCTTTCTGAAGCGCCCACCTTAGCTAGCGAGTCCGCTTTCTCATTCCCCGGAATCGAACAATGAGAGGGAACCCATGCTAAGGTAATCTTGAATAATTTTTCGACCAAAACACTCAATAGTTGTCTTATTCTTGTTAGGAAATAAGGTGAGCATTTATCAACTTTCATTGAGCAGATTGCCTCTATTAAGCTGAGACTGTCTGAAAAAATAAAATAGTGGTCGATGGGCAATGTTTCAATGATCCCTAATGCGTAATATATCGCACCCAGTTCAGCGACATACACGGAACAAGGATCTTTGAGTTTGAAAGAGGCACTGGAATTTTCATTGAAGATGCTGAAGCCAGTGGACCCGTTTATGCATGAACCGTCAGTAAAGAACATTTTATCAGATCTAACTTTCCCATATTCTGCCGAAAATATCTCCGGAATATAATCGGAGCGTAGATGATCTGGGATTCCATGGATCTTTTGTCGCATGGACAGATCAAAATTAACAGAGGAATTGCAAAAGTATGGGAAGCAAACTTGGTTGTAGATGCCTGGTGAAGGGTGCACTTCATGGGTAAGGTACTCATGGTATAAAGACATAAAACTTGACTGAGGAGTCAGTTGGAGTAGATTTTCGAAGTTATCAATCACCAATGGATTCATGATCTTGCAACGGATGAGAAATCTGTAGGATAATTCTGTGAACCGAAGAGTAAGCGGGGGTACTCCTGCCAAAACTTCGAGACTCATCGTATGTGTCGAATGCAAACACCCCATGACTATACGCAAGCAACGATATTGTATTCTCTCCAGCATGAGAATATGAATCCTGGCAGCTGATCGGAAGCAAAAACTGCCATATTCTAACACTGATAATATCGTTGTTTTGTACAACTGAATGAGGTCTCCTGGATGGGCGCCCCACCATGTTCCGGTTATTGTTTGGAGAAAATTGATTCTTTGCTGGCATTTCTGTTTCAAATACGCAATGTGTATTCCCCAGGTACATTTAGAGTCAAAATATACTCCAAGGTATTTGAAAAACATCGAGTGCTTGATCGCTTTGCCGGATAGGTGAAGCTGGAATTGAGCAGGTTCGTGCTTCCTAGGAAAAACGACCATTTCGGTTTTCTCCGTAGAGAATTCGATACCCAGCTTGAGAGCCCACGTGAACAGGTTGTTCAGGGTATCTTGCAAGGATTTTTGCAGAACGGCGGGATTAGTACCCGTGATGGAAATAACTCCATCGTCTGCAAGTTCTCTCAGCGTGCAGTCTCTAGTTAGACAATCATCTATATCATTGACGTAAAAACTGTACAAGAGGGGAATGTTGTTTGAGATGTTGGGATCAAAAACATGACGGCGTGCCTAACAGCTGCGAAAATGTTAAAGCGATTCAAGCATGTTATGAGTACCTGACAGCGAACTGTAAAAGACGATTTGACAAACTGGCAAATAAGAAGTTACGGGATGGCAGCTTTCGCAAGAGATACAAGACTCCGTAGACATTTGAAGCCCGCTGAAATTAATTCTAATTATGTCATTAATGAGATTGCATTGTGTGTGTTACAATTCATCACGAAGTGGGACATTCATGAATCGGTTCCAAATCTTACAGTGAATTTGAAGCTGTTTCTAACTGTGTACGTTTCTGTGGCATCTTGTGGAGAGGCTTATCAGGCGTGAAGACTTTGTGATTTTTTGTTCGTCCCATCTTATATTATAATAAATTTTATATTATAATAAATACGTTTCGCGTTTAGATAAGTTTGATTTTTCATTGGAAAACAAAAACCAAGTATTATGGAGTGGTGACAACCTGGTAACCCGCCCCGGGTGTCACCTGGTCTCACTACGCTACTGGATCCAAGGTATGTTGATCAAACATAAATTTATACATTTGTGTATTTCGTCGACTTTTAATTTGTAAAACTTAATCACCTTCGAATTTAACAGCATCGCGTACAATGAAACCCTATACACTTTAGTGGCTGCATACTGAATTTATCCCGGTTTGTTCGTATGAGGGACTACTCCTAATGGGAGATACTAGATTCTGATTGGTTGATTCGGCCATTTCAACCATCAGACAGCCGGTAGTTGGCTAGATTTATAATTAATGATTAGCTTTTCGCCGAGCTGCAGCAAATTGATACCAATTAAATTATTTCTAAACACTTCAAAAAGGCCCAAAGACTTGCCTTCCACGGGTAATAATTACCTTACTTAACCTTACTTAACTTTCATTACGGCAGTGTGCTCCGCCGAAATGCTACCCTCTGTACGGAGCACTGCGCCGAAAAGTATGCACATCGCGCTGGTGTGATCGAAGAGCAGTATGAATTTCATGTCGTCTAAAGACGACGCTCGTAAAGAAAGGGTTAATGTTTTCTGATTCGACTGGAATGGCACGGTTTCATGCTATGTTGTAGCAATATTTTTAGTAGGTAATGTTCGCTCCGTAAACGCTGTTCGGATTTCGGTGCATTACTGTATCGGATATTTGAAGCGAAAAAAGTGGTAACACTGCAGTCTTGTAATATGATGCAGGGTTGCCATAATCAAATTTGTGTTTTTAGTCTCAAAAAACCTGATTTTTTTTTTGTAATAAAAATTTGAAAATTTGTAATAACACGTCGGGTCGTTTGTCTGCTCTCAGCCATCACAGCAATGAAGTATACTAATATTATAAGAAAGACACCAAACTAATTATTTTTGTGACACATGCGAAAAAAATCACACGAAGAAGAATTATAGAAATTGTTTCACGTTCACGCCGATGATGATCTCGCAGAAAACACTTCTTCCAGTGGCATTCGTTTGTTTTTACAGGCTACGAATAATGACACAATGACACAATAATGATCAGATAGTCTAGTGTGGGCCATTTGTGCTCCCTTGGCCGAGTGGTTAGCGTCATAACTAACATGCCGGGTGTTCGGGTTCGATTCCCGTTCTGGTCGGGGGAATTTTTCGTCAAAGAAATTTCCTCCGACTTGCACTGTGATCACGCGTATTCTAGAGCTTGCCACTCAGAATGCATTCAAGGCGTGTTATTTGGCATATAAATCTCTACTAAGTACTAATAAAAATGACGCAAGTAATACTACGTTGAGACGGCGAAGTTCCTCTAGGAACGTTAGTGCCATTGAAGAAGAAGAAGAAGTGTGGGCCACTGGTGGTACGCGCCGGCATGAACGTGTTAAACATAAACATGAAAACATTATATAGTAAATACTTATCAAAAGTTTGCAACACATATAGGAATCTTGTTCATCATCATTTCACAAAGTTTTCAAATTTCACTGCCTTTTCAAGTAAAAATAATTGCGACCAATAGGTCAAAATTTAATACGACCGCAAAGGGTTAAATTTATAAGTTCGGTATTGAAGCATCATCTGAGTTTTAGTATCATTGATTGACAGAGTTATTATGAATTTGACAATGTTGATGGTATCCATTTAGCATTCGCATTTACTGTGCTTTAGTAGGAAAAAAGATAAACAGTGTTTTACCCATATTGATGGGGTTTTGAGAAGGTATGTAATTTGCCATTTTGTGGTGGCGGCCATTTTGGATTTGCATTCCTCGTGAATAACTGTGTTCTACTAGTCAAGCCCTTTCATTTGATACCCAAATTGATGGGGTTTTGGAACACACATATCGAAGAGGTTTTGAGAAAATATGTGATCCGATTCCGAATATGTGATGTGATTCAAGATCATGAAATACGCAGTTTTATAATGACTACAGAGATAAAGGTGTGTTCCAAATTTCAGATCAATCGGACAAAAGAAAGGGGGTCAACTTTCTATTAATGTGGTAAAGCGCTACAGACAAACATGTTACAAACATACAAACATACAAATTACAGGGCAAGCTTAATAAAACCGTTCAAAAAGTCGGAAAAATCTGTATAAGTCCAGATTATTCTGGTGTGATGTCCCTCATCAAGATTAGCGGTCCCGTTAGTTTTTGTTCGATTTCTTATTTCCAGAAGCGTGTTGCGTTATTTAAGCAGGAAGGCGGCTAAACAGATCCAAGAGCTGCTTAAAACGGTTTCTATTAATGAACGGTTTGTATCCCGTACACTACAACGGTACAAAGAGACAGCTGGTTTTAAAACTGATCTGCACTTTGTCACGTTTCGAATGAAGTCCTCCGCTATGCTCCGCTTGACGTTTGGCATGAAAAAACAGGGTTGTGCGGAACTCACCCAGCTGTCAAACGAGACTGCCCTGTGGTTTCGTTACATTCCCCCGCCCGTGTAGTTCCGGAGGACCCAGATACTTTGAGATCCAGGGGAGCCAGCTTTACAGCTGGTCGAGTCACTAGCCCGTTCTTCGTCTGCACCACCGCTCGCCGTACTTGTCCGTCAGCTGCTTTGATCACATCTACGACCTGACCTCTGAGCCACCCATATCGTTTTCCTTCATCGACGACTAAAACCAAATCTCCAGGTTCGAGTGGCTTCTTTGGTTCGAACCACTTGGTGCGCCTGCTGATTGTTGGAAGGTACTCACGAATCCAACGTGTCCAGAAGTGATGCACCAAATTTTGCGCAAGACGCCAGCTATCCCGTAATGCACTACCACCTAAGTTGATCGCCATCTCGTTTTGCGAAATACCTTTTGTACCGAAGAGCAGGAAGTGGTTTGGTGTTAATGCTTCTTGCTCTGCAAACTCCAGCGGTATGTACGTGAGCGGCCTGGAATTGACAATAGCTTCAGCTTCTAGGAGTACTGTATCCAGAACTTCGTCGCTCGGATGATGTGGATGATCGGCTATTGCTAACATGGCAGTCTTCACGGAGCGTACCATCCGCTCCCACGATCCACCCATGTGTGGTGCTGAAGGTGGGTTGAAGTGCCATCTGGTTTTAGAGTTGGTGAACGTTGAGGCACAATCCTCGTTGATGTCCTGTATCTGCTTCGCCAGCAAATTACTTGCTCCCAGAAAATTTGTCCCGTTGTCACTGTAAAATGACTCTGGAGCACCGCGACGAGCAACGAAGCGTCTAATTGCCATCACACAAGACTGAGCGGACAAACTATGCACGATCTCCAAATGTATGGCACGTACCGTGAGGCAAGTAAATAGTGCCACCCATCTCTTAACAAGGCTGCGTCCTTGTTTTACCATCAATGGCCCGAAATAATCCACTCCGGTGTGTGTAAATGGTCTTACAAATCCAGTCACCCTAGCTTCTGGCAATGGTGCCATCATAGGAGGCTGTGGAGTAGCTTTTCTAATGCGGCAGAACTGACACTTTCCGGATACTTCTCGGATCAAACCTCGTAGACCTGGAATACAGAAGCGTTGACGCAACTCATTACACACCGTCTCTCCATTTCCGTGTAGGAACCGCCTATGATATTGATCCACAAGAAGAACCGTCGTAGAATGCTTCTTCGGCAACAAAACTGGTAACTTTGCTTCTAATGGAACCCCCGGCGCCGCTGTAATTCTGCTGTTCATCCGAATGATTTCCTCCTCATCCAGGAACGGCGAAAAACGATATATCGAACTCGATTTCGGAATTGATACTGCACTTTCCGGAAACGCTCGATTACGTTTCAGAATCGCTACTTCGTCGGGATAAGCATCAGCTTGTATCTGTCTCCATAGTAAGTTTTCAGCATTCTTGAGTTCCTGCTGGGTCAATATAACTGGTTTCGGACTTTTCTCACCCTTGAAACGATGAACACCTCGTATAACGTATGCTGTGGCTCTTAACAGTCGGTTCCAGTTCGAAAATCTAGAAATGTCTATCAGCGGTGGCTGTATTGTACCGTGGAACATGAACACTGCACGAAGTTCAACATCTGTCTCCAACTTACTTGGCGAAGGTTTCGATGGCCAGTATTCCGGTGACTTGTACAGGAAATCTGGCGCGTTGTACCAAGAACTCTTACTATCGAAACTGGGCGCATCTTTCCACTTGGTAGCGGTATCAGCCACGTTGAGTTTGGAGGGCACATAGTTCCACTCATCCATGCTGGTCGACGTAAGAATTTCCCCTACTCGGAAGGCCACAAACTGGTGATACCGACGACTGTCAGATCTCAACCACGAAAGTACGGTTGACGAGTCGGACCACAGGAATCGCCTCGACACAGGAAGATCCAGGGATGTCAGAACACTACTCAATAATCTCGTTCCAATCATCGCAGCTTGTAACTCAAGACGAGGCACTGACAGAGGCTTCAACGGTGCGACTTTTGTTTTCGCCGCTACTAGTGCGCAACGAGGTTGGCCACTATCAGCAATTCGGAGGTAAAGAACTGCAGCACATGCTAGTTCGCTCGCATCAACAAACATGTGGGCCTCTATATTACCAAGATGAGAACTGTGAATTCCTTTAAAATAACACCGAGGCACCGCCACTTCGTCCAGATTCTGCATAGAACGACACCAACAATCCCACTTTTCTCGAAGGTCTTCCGATATCAGTTCATCCCAATCCGTTCCGGATCTCCAGATTAGCTGCATCAAAATTTTCCCTCGGACGACAAAATGGGAAATGAGGCCCAATGGGTCAAATAGCGACATTATGACCTTCAGAACTTGTCTTTTGGTTGGTGTAACTGAACCTGCAATCAGCGCTCTAACCTCGTCCTTTATTGTACTTAGATCGAAGGTAAAGATGTCCTCGGTCGGCCTCCAAACCATACCTAACACTCTCTCCGTTTCTGAGGATTTCTCCAGATTCAGGGACACCGTTTGTGGCGCTCTTTGCTCTCCGATTTCAGCCAGAACTTCAACAGAGTTGGAAGAAAAGTTTCGGATCTCAAACCCCGCTTGTGAGTGCACATACTTTACTTCGTTGACCAGCTGTACTGCTTCCGCTTCTGAATCTACGCTGTCCAGGAAATCATCTACATAATGGTTCTCTATAATAGCCTTCGGCCCCCTTGGAAATCTTTCGGTGAACTCTGCTGCGTTTTTATTCTTAACATACTGCGCCAGACTAGGCGAGCAGGTTGCACCGAATGTGGCTACGTCCATTACGTAGATCTGAGGAGACAACTCTGGAGACTTTCGAAACAGAAACCTTTGAGACTGCTTATCCGCACACCTAATAAATATCTGGTGGAACATCTCTACTGTGGCCTACCACCGCAATATTTCTTCGCCTAAAGCGGAGAAGTACGGACAACAATGCCACCAACAGATCTGGTCCTTTCATCAACATGTCGTTGAAAGAGACTCCTCCCGTTCGCGCTTTAGCATCCCAAATAAGCCGAATTTTATTTGGTTTCTTCGGATTTTGCACCACTCCTAGTGGCAAGTACCATACCTTACTTGAATCTGTCGTTTGGAGTTCCTCAGGGGTGATCCGGTGTGCATATCCCTTCGCTTCATACTGTGCAATCGTCTCCTTCACTTTAGCTTCAAGGACATGGTCTCTACTCAATCGCGTTTCTAAGGCCTTCATTCGTCGTACCGCCATTGGATAGCTGTCCGGGAATGAAAAGTGATCATACTTCCATAACAAACCTGTTTCGAAAGACATCTTCACTCGACGAGTTGTAGTCTCCATTATTGCCCGCGCACGTTTGTCCTCTTCAGCTTCCGGCTTAATGGTCACGCTCGATTCCTCGACGACGAAATACTGCTTCATCAAATCGTGTAGCTCTCGAATTTCCGAATCAGCAAGCAGATGTAAATTTAACTGTTCCACCATGATTCCGTTGTCAGAGTTCTTTCCATAGACACACCAACCTAGGCGTGTCTTTGCTGCCCCAGGCTCATTTTCTCCGCCCTCTCGTACTCGCAAAGAAGTTATAAGTCGCACATGTTCTAACCCGATAATGATGCCCGGTGTAGCTCCCTCATAACTGCAAACCGGCAATCCTTTTAGATGAGGATAGGTATTCTGCAACTGATCGTACTGCATTGTCTGACTTGGTAATCGAAGCTCTTGCACTGTTCGCACGTTGTTGAGCTTGAACTTCCCTCTATCCCCGGCAATGACCACAATAACCCGTTGCGATCCCCTCTCTTCTCTCGATCCGGTCATCTGTTGGTCCAGTGATACCTAACGCCGATGCAATACCAGATTCGAGTAGAGTAGACGTTGACCCGTCATCTAGGAAAGCAAAGGTGCTGATTTGCTGACTATTGCCATGAATTGTCACAGGTGAATATCGGAACAACGAGTACGCAACTGAAGAGTGAAGATTCTGGTGGACGACGCTCTTGACACTATTCGAAGACTGCGATGTGCTAGCTGTTTCCATTCTATTCTGCGAAGGGTTCCTAATCGAATGTAGTAACTTGTGATGACGTACTCTACATCCGTCGATGCCACACTCCTTGTTGGAACGGCAAGGCCACTTTCGATGCGGTATGAGACAGCTTCTGCACAAATTCTTCTGTGTAATGGCTTTCCACCTTTCATCCATGTTAAGCGCTTCGAACTTTACGCAGTTCACGATTAGGTGATTTTCGTTACTGCAATACGTACAGGTCTTCTTCACCGGTTCTATTGACGGCTTCTTCTCCTGGATCTCCACTTTCCCAGTCTGCACATCCTCGGAATGTACAAACAACTTCTGCTTTTCTCGTCCAGTTTTGTTGGACGTGTTCTGTGTCCTCAAAACATCCATGGGAAGCGTGACATCTGAAGCCATCACGACTAGTTCGGACATGAATGTGCTGAATGTCGTCATATTGACACTAGTGCTACTTCTTTTGAAACGAGACCACTCCATTTTGAGCTGAGGAGGAAGTTTTTCCACCAGATCATGAAGTAAAGTCGGATTCCACAAATGGTCATTTAAATTTGCAACGCACATTTGATCGACTACGTTCTGTACTGCAAGTCCAAATGTGATCAACGAGTAAAGATTGTCGATTTTCGGAGACGGGACTGTACGCAGCTTTTGAAGAAGCGAGTGAATTAGTATTTCCAGTCTACCATACAACCTTCGCAACGTATCAATCACAAATGGTACCGACTGTGGCATCAACAACCTGCTTCTGACTGCTTCCAGTGCATCCCCCTTCAAACATCGTTGCAACCTCGCTAAGTTCTCAGCATCAGAGTAACCGCATGCCTCCGTTGAATTACAGAATGAACTATAGAACAGCGGCCATTCTTGAGGGTTTCCAGAAAAGCTTGGAAGTTCCCTAGGTATTACTTGCCTCGCAGCCAGTTGCTCTCCTGATGGACCAAGACCTCGCACCGGCACTGAATGACCCACTTGACTGACTGGTTGCACTGTTTTGTAGCTAGAAATTCCTGTCGGCAGCTTCACGTTTCCATTATCCTGTTGCGCGCCAGATGACACCGAAGGGTAGATGTTCGCTAGACCACCTGTAACGTTGTTGATTGTTTGAGCCTGGATTGATGAAGAAATGGGGTTCCGGTTTATCCAAGATGGAACTAGACTCTCTGTCGGCACACCCATAACTGCATTTGACGAAGTAGGATTTGTCCTCACTTGCTGCATCCCGCTTAATCCTTGCTTACAGATCGGATACTGCGATTCCTGCATCGGTTTAGCAGTAGATATACGCAACGCAGAAATACCCCCAGTCACTGATGTGATTTGATTGGAAACTAACGGCGTTGGGACGGCAATAGAATAAGACACACTGTCCAATCCTGTATACCCACCACATTGACTGCTGGTTTGTACCGAGGGTAACGTTGGAATCATCGTTGGTCGTCGAATCTCTGGTTCTAACACATCCGACGCCAGAATCGCAGTCTTATTCATCGTCGATTCAGCAATGGGAAGAGATCTGGGAAAACCAAACTGGTGAGCTTTTCTAATTACCGATGGCAACACGTTACTGGACGGCACAGCTGCTACTTGCTGGGCTGCGCCGGCTTGGTGTTTACTCAGCCACGATTGAACTTTTGCTCGACTAGCTCTACTACTCAATTCAGTCTTCCTACTACTTTCTTCTTCCGCATTATCTGCTTCGGCAATAAGCAGCTCGTATTTCTGTTTTAAAAACTTTTCCTCCTCCTCGGCAAGCTTTCGTTGTACAGCGGCCTCCTCCATTATCCTCTTCATCCGCAAGGCTTTCTGCTCCTCCATCATTTGCAGGCTCAACTCCACCCGTGAAGAGCGTTTACTGGATCCGGAGCGACCGGTTGACACTCGAGACTGGGTCATGGTATCCTCGATGCGGCATTGATCGCATTTCCAACTACGATTAGCATCTGCAATGGAATCCGTTACTCCCGCGCACCCAAAATGCATCCACGTCTCGCAGGTATCACAACCGACGAGATTGTCCGCCGAATCCGGTCGATCGCACTTGGTACAGTGTTTCTCTGTGTTGTCGTTCATCTTTGGTTCGACTAGAACCGCCAGACAATCTTTGAAGATTGTTCGGATAGGTTTTCAGGCAGACGAAAAGACGTTCTGATAGTAGCTTTTATGCAGCTTCAAAGCTGAAAATATATTTGATTGGTTTAATGTTTCCTCAATAAACTTTTACACTCACATTGTCGTGTTCCTTTTTCAATATTCTACCTGAAACCTTACTGACTGCGTATCTGACTAGTCTTATCCAGTTGAAATGATAGTGACTGCTAACCGAAATAATTAAGACTTCAGCATAAATTGACTCTACTTGATTGTTTACATTTACACCAGCTTTACTTTACCAGCTTCGGCAAAACCTTCTATTAAATACTACGAAAAATCTACTAATTGAACTTCAAATCAAGTCGCAACACGTTTGTTTTTAAAACTGATCTGCACTTTGTCACGTTTCGAATGAAGTCCTCCGCTATGCTCCGCTTGACGTTTGGCATGAAAAAACAGGGTTGTGCGGAACTCACCCAGCTGTCAAACGAGACTGCCCTGTGGTTTCGTTACAGCTGGTGTGGAAGATATATCCAGAGAAGAGCGTCCGAAGACGGTGCGACTAGACAATGCCAATTTTTTAATTTTTTTTTAATTTTATAAATGAACACAACAAAATGAAGACAGCTTAAATCGAACGATCCGTTCACGAGTAATGATAAGTTATACGTATGCAACTCTATTTTTGATATATAATTTTTGATTTTCTGCAAAATGTCGTAAAACAATTTGTTATTTGTCAAAATGACGTAAGTCGTTCAATGTTTGTTGACCAAGTATTTAGGAAGTTGAATGTTATATGAGAGCTGTCCAAAAAGTATCGAGACTTTAAAATTTCCGTTAGTTAGGTATATTCGATTTTCGATTTTTTGTGGCGTTTTGTCCATTTGCTCCATTATTTAGTTCCGATGGAGGTTCAAATTTTATAGGTTTAGGTTTTTAAAGTTCGGTGCTGGGGCTGTGTTAGTGCTAATTCTCATTTTTTTTTCAATAACTTAATTTAAAAAATAACTTAATAACTCGATTCAAGTGACAGATAAAGTATCCCTGCAAAAAGTTGCAGACTCTAAAATCACGATAAGATTACTGATTAATTTTGCTTACCCTATATTCGAACTTACCTTCCTGATACAATGTCACAATATTTAAAATCACTGTAATCGAACAATGTGCTTCACGTTGGACGTAAGAATGTTAATTGTGTATCATTCCCAGTCGTTACATAAACAGGGAGGGGGAGTGGTGCATATTATTATACTGAAATAAAGATAATTAGGCTATCATAGATTCAAGCGTTTTCTTACAAAGGAGGGAGGGGTGTTAAACCACCATAGAAACTTTTCTTGTGTTCTAAAATCCTCACATTCCATTGTTGGTTCCATTTGCTCTATTCATTCTCGAGCTTTGCGGAAATTTGCCACCCGTTTCAGAAGTGTGTGGGGGGGGAGGCTCAAGCCATCATAGGAAAATTTTTCGTACCCGTAACCCCTCACGTGCTAAATTTAGCTATATTTGCTTGATTAGTTCTCGAGTTATACAGAAATTTGTGTTTCATTTGTATGGAGGGGTCTCGAACCATCATAAGCAGTGTTGCCACACGTACAGATTTATCTGGAAAGATACAGATTTTTCTGTTATATTTAGGTACATGACGACTTTTACGCTGTAGTATCGCTTGGAGCGATTTTTGACGATTTTAATTCTTGATAGTACGCAATCTAGATTCAAAAAAACTATTTATAAACATTATAAAACACACGAAGGACTTGCAAATGTAAATGTAGTATTTGTAGTAAATAAATGAGTATTTTTAAATGCAAAATTCCTACTACGAACATTTTGGATGTTACTGATTTTTGGTACAGATTTTTGGACGAAAAAGTACAGATGAGAAAGATTTTTAACCCCTCTGGTACAGATTAAAATGTGGCAACACAGATCATAAGTACCATCCTCGGTCCCAAAATCTCTCACATACAAAATTTCTCGCCGATCGGTTCAGTCATTAAGAATGACAATGACAGAAGTCAGATGAGCTAATATTTTGCATATTATCGTGTCAATCAACATTTCGCAGCAAGTTCCGTACGAAAAATCGAGTTAACTATTTTCATTGGCACTCTGAACCATACGTTTTGCCTCTTATTCCGAAAAAACGAAGTCCCGGAGAGTCGATTTTTGACAAAAAAATCTCGTGATGATAGTAGGGGAAATGGGGGGAATTTGGACCACCTAAGCAAATCGTCTAATATTTCCAGACTAATACGGTCTAAATAAAAAATGTCACATTGTACACTGAGCTACACTTGTAGTCTCTCAATCAATAATGTTCAATCGCTGTATCAAGTTTCAGATTACCAAATATATCACAAAATAAAAGAGATGATTTTGGGACATTAACATTTGATGCGGGGTGATTTGGTCCAGTGTGTGTTTCATCGAAAAAAAACATACTTATGTTCATGTAAAGTATTTTGGGATAATGTTACAATCAGTAACAGTGTTCAGGTGTCTTGGCCAGATTCCAGACCAGAAAAATTGGATTGAGACCATCTCGAATTCTGTATGAATCCTTTCACTGTTGTTCGAGCATTTTCAAACACTTTCGATGCTTGGTCAAAGATAATCCGTTATTGATGGCCTGCGTTGCTCTTTTTTTTCCTTCTTCCAACGTTGTCTGCCCATCCTCCTTTTTGTAATTCCGTGACATCTGAGATCAAACCTGTAGGACTAATTCACCCCACAGAAACGTGTCCATGTCACCCCACACAACATGCAAAAATTGAAATGCAATTAATTTCATTCATTGTTATCAAACTTACAGTTTCGCTACATCAAATTGTTCCTCTTCTGTAGGTGAACAGAACTTTACTGCACAATACTCGAAAAGTTTGTTTAATCAGCGGGAAAAACCTTTAAACCACGATCGGAAAACTAACATTTTTTGACCATCAAAGTGTTTGATGTGTTCATGCTACCGTTTACTTCCACCTGTCGAATTTTACCAAAGTTTTTTTACGTTAAGTACATACGGTTCAACAATAAAAGGAGATGACATTATAAAAAATCCAAGTTGTGCCGTACTTTTTGAGATAAAGGGGTGGTCCAAATCACCCCGTATGTCCAACTCACCCCGTGTTACCCTAAATCTCGACGATTCATGCAATTTGAGATCAAATCAAAAATATTTTTTTGAAGACCCCAATTTCCTTTGGGTGTTTTTTTCGGTTTTCGAAAACTCAAACTCTGACGGCTTTGCGACACTAGTAAATGAAATCCGATTGAGCTGAAATTTTGCATAGTGTTTTGCATAGTGGGAATTTCGTGTGAATAAACTACTTCAAAGCTTTTTGTTTTGAAACGACCGAGTAGCTCCATACATACAAATCAAATGTCAAATTTCAAAATGTAAAAAAAATACAAAATCTCAGATAATGCAATAAATGACTAAAAATGACAAAAAAGATATTCCAGCAAGATAACAATGTTTTATCAATAGAGTAATCATTAATCTATCGGTCTGTAAGGTCGTGTACACCAGTGGTCAAATAATGTGAAAGCCATGACCAAAGCAAAACAGCAAAAGCCTACCACTCAGGGGCGTCGACTGGGGGTGCGGAGGGGGCGGACCGCCTCCGGGTGCACGATTTTAGGGTGCAGAAGGAACCGAATTTATATGAAGAAATTGGATAAATACGAATTCTTACGCGAATAATCGAGGTTCCACTGTAGTCTCTTCTGATGGCTCTACTCCTGGAAATTTATTTTTATTTATTTTCACTACGTCTTCAGCTATAATGCTGCACATACCGAGACCGAAAACTCTTATAATGTTAGCTTTATCCTATTTCTAAAACTTTCAGTACACATATTAAAATTAAAAAAATCAGAAGTATTTAATAAATTAAAGCTCATTTCAAGAGGATGGTTTGGCCGAGCACAGTGCGATGTCTAGCGGTCGCGAATAGTAAACGCTGGCGAGAACGTCTTGCTGGAACAAACATATTCATCTGTAGCAGGAGATCTGGGCAGTCGATTCGGTTGCTAATTAAATCGAAACGCAAACATTCACCGCAGGTATTCTCTTCGCTGACGTAGCGTCTCTAGGCATATTAGCCCACACCGATTTTCGTAAGGAGGTAATCTAACCGAATCACTCCATGGTAATCTCCTCAGGGCATATCGAACGAAGATCCGTTGAACTCTTTCGGTCCGAGCGATATGAACTTCGTGATATGGGACCCAAACTTGAACACCATATTCAAGTACACTGCGAACGAGACAGCAATATAGTGCCTTCAATGCGTATACATCGCGGAATTCAGATGCGTTTCGGAGTATGAAACCGAGAATTGCGAAAGCCTTTACAGTGGTCGCAGTGATGTGTTCGTTGAATGTTAGCTTGCAGTTCATTGTTGTCCCTAGATCTTTGATCGATGTGACACGGTCCATTCTGCTGCTGTTCACTTCGTAATTAAAATTCAGCTGTGTCCGAGATTTCAAGCTCATGTTGCAAAGCGGCACAATCGACCGGTGAGCTGATTACTCGGTAGATCTTTAGGTCATCAGCGTACATGAGATGATGCGAATTAAGATGATGGCTTAGGTCGTTCACAAACAGAATGCAAATCAACGGTCCGAGATGACCACCTTGTGGTACACCAGATGGTGTAGCGAAGCAGCTCGACTTTGAAAACCTCTGTTTCACGAAAGCGAAACTTCCTTGCAGGTATGAGCGCAGCCACTTGATGAGCCATGAGGTCATGGCATAGTTTAATGAAAAGGGGCTTTAGATTTTGGACAGGTCAGTTTGTTCAGTGATCGGAGTGATCGTACGAAAAGTAGATGCAGCTTACAAGCAGTATGAGAGATTTGAAGAGCTTAAACGAGCAGTATCCTCTGCGTGGAAAGAGATGTACATTACATGCAGCTTGGTCGAAACCAACCGGAATAGGTTATTTGAACTGATTGAGAACTAAAGATGACCTACGAATAAGAAA
This sequence comes from Toxorhynchites rutilus septentrionalis, assembly GCF_029784135.1. Taxonomy (NCBI): domain Eukaryota; kingdom Metazoa; phylum Arthropoda; class Insecta; order Diptera; family Culicidae; genus Toxorhynchites; species Toxorhynchites rutilus. Next base: position 186,013,438 of record NC_073746.1, read on the forward strand.
CTAGTTGTAATTCATGTCAAATTGACGATAGCTTTGTAAAGGAGTGAGAGTTTTTCCACCAGGTTCTATAATTATAAAACACTGGCTTTTTTTGTTTTTTGGATGTTTCGCATTCACAATACAATTCAAATGGACAGTCTTATAAATGAAGATAGTTATTATATCCTACACTAGACACTTCAATTCAACCGACTTTGTACATATCTCTGGATACTCAGAAAAACTGAGAAAAACTTTAGTTATGAAACGGAGTGTATTTCTTTTGATGTTAGGATCGCAACAGAGTTTCAAGTACAAACACATTTGTTAAAATACGATTTAGTTTGAAGTTTGAATACATTCGCGGAATATGTTGATCAAAACAACAACGATTCTTTAGGATTGTCGTTTGTGAAGTTGCCAGATTATTAATTTTATCAAGAGAATAAGTTCGAGTGTTATAAGTTTCGTTTGATAATAATAACAGGGGAAAATAATAGTTTCACTTTCACATATATGATAATAATTTGTCTACCTGTTGGTTTCACTGTATCTATTATCTTTTCATCATGAATAGCAATTCCTTTGAATTTTTTTAATTGTGTAAATCGCTACAACATCTCGATGTTGTGCCTGAAAACCAGATCGTAAACTTCAACAAACATCGATCCCGTATAATGGTCATCGAGTAGAGAATAATACGTGTTTAACAGGAATCTAGAGGGAACATGGGGTAAGCCCATTTGTAGGTGGTAAATGTGTAGCAGGACACGAACTGGGATTGTATAAGGGTCAACGCCATCATGAATCGAACCATGATGGATGTATGACGAATTGTATGCGAAGTCGATATTGTTCAATTTTGAACATATTGGTAGAATAAATCTCCATTTTCAGTAATTTGACAGATTAAATTCCCAATAATTATTGTTAACTAAAATATAATTGTAATCGAACAAATACAGTTTGTCTGTATCATCACTAAAAATACTTCACACAAGTACCCAGCGGAACAAGTCTAAAATTTTCCGAGTGTTTGGTGTTGGCAGCGTCAAAGGATTGTTTGCGTGATTCGTAATTTTCCCTCCCTCGCTCGTTAGCGTGTGGTATGCTCCATGCGGTTGTACTTCTGGCAGTGTTCTAGTACTTTTTGCAATGGCTAATATTTATTCATGCGTCCACATGAATCGAAGCGCACGATACCGAGCAAAAACGATGCCGAAACGATGCCCCGAACCGGCACGGACGGCTATTCTGCCCGATATGGACCGCTTTCCAGGACACGTTTTGTTGGAGTTCGCGTGGAAATGAGTTGTTCAATGTTTACGTTTTCGCCGGCTTTGGCATGCTGTTCAGTTGCATCCCGAGTTCCTGACACATACGGGCGCAGGCGCTGGAAAACGAGCTCTTTCAAAAAACGGTCCTTCCAAACACGCGACTTTACGTTGTGCCGTTGAACAACATTGACGGCAGTTGATCGGTGCAGGTGGTCGCGTTTGGTGGTAAAATTGAACGAATTGAACAAATAAATGGGATGGTTGAAAGGTTTAACACTTTCAATGTGCAATTTGTTTGTGTGACTGGTATGTGGAAAACAACAGGAATGTTGAGGAAATTTATGATCGATGCAATGTGAAGCAGTCGAGATTATGTCGATTGCGATTCTTGCTCTGTTCTGCTGCTGAAATGGTTTGAATTTACCGTTTGTGACAAACTGTGATTTGCGTGGAAATAAAGTGCAGTGCTCAAAGACGATTAGCTTTGGATTTTACAAACAAACAAAAAAGAAGTTCGGTTGATCGTCCGAGTGTTATGTAGAACATGTGTACACAAGATGTTCATCGGTATTTCAAGATGCTTCGAAGAGAATGATCTGCTAGGGACTAGGCAGTTTCGTAGTTATAGCAATCATCATAATCATATCCCAATTCGGTTCAATCAGTATGAACATTTTGAAACCTAAATACAAAATCTCACCAAAATATATTATGTATATTCTGAGGAATAACGAAGAATACACAATGAACGTTTACTGGTGAAGCCTGACAGATTTGTGCGTTTCAAAAGTCTCAACGAGAAAAAGTGAAAGAAGAAATCGATGTTCAATTGCTGTCATGTGTTCGAAAATGATGAGAATGTATACAATTTCGTAGAATTGCATATATTTCAAATTTATTGCTCCCCCCAGAAGACCTGCTCCAGCTCTTTTCTAGAGATCGGGAAAGCTGGGTTCGATTTCAGTGTGAAATTCATATACAGAGGATGTATTTTTTTTTCAGAGAGTATCATTGACACAATCCTCAACACCCAAAATCATAGGTGATTCGGGTAAATTCTGTCTTCAGAGAGTTATAATATTTCGCAGTTGCATTTGGTAGAGGCGGCTATGTTATCGGTTTTCTCCGGAAGTTAAACACATTTATTGTTTGGTGCAAACAGCACTACAATAGGGAGACTTATGTATTAAAAATAATTTGCTTCTGATTTGGGTACTATCAATTATGCAACATTAAATTGATTTCAGTGTTCCTTGAAACGGTATAACCCTATATAGTGGACCAAACAGTTATACCGCATATAACAATTCTTACGAAAATACTGACTTAATCCATATGAAAACATAACAACAGTGCTTTGTAATGGTTCAATTAAAAACGTGTGAACCGTAATGTATTTTTGTGATTGTGATTCACAAAAATACACTACGGTTATCAAACTATTGAGTTTTGTACGTGTGAATTTCAGAAACGTCAATACGAAGTTATTAGATCAAGCGATTCCGGACTGTTCTTGCGTTGCGTTTGTCTTAGAAACTGCATTTTGCGTATTAATATTTTGTTTGATCACCTTTTGTCTCAACGGAACCTACTAGGCGCCTTGAAGTCCACGGAAGTATAATAAATTCTCGATGATTCCTTTCTAATCACTCGTCTGAAGGTCATATTGTCATATTGTAATTCATGTGCCCAACCGAGTTGAAACCGCGACAAATGGCTAGCCATACGAAAAGGTATTTCGTTTATCCGGAAGTTTGAATCAAAGGATGATTATGTTCGAAAATCCATTTCTGACCCTTTAACTTGCATCCAAATCGATCAAAACGTTTTCTGAAATCTGTATTGTACTTCTCTGGGTTCATCCTATGTGAAATAGAACAATTTGAGCATTTTCCAATATGGTCAAATGCGACCAACGTCTGAACTGCCTCCTTCCTATAAAATTGTTTTTCGTAAATGGAAAATTTTCAGTGAAGGTATTTGCAATTATATTTGATTGATTATTTTAACACCTTCAATACAATTGTTACATCCATTTATAGACGACGATAATCCTTCGGTTGAAGCCGTGCTAATGGTTGTCGTAAATGAATGTCTTTTTAGTAATATCAAGGTCGAACTCGGCGAATTCTGCAAACGTCGAAAATCTTAGATGCTATTATCCAGAAACAAACTTCTTATAGATTATCATCATGTTATTTTGAATCTCAAAACTCAACTCTGTGTGTATTCTTCCCCAGAGTCAGTCACTTTTTCTTTAAAGATATGACAGATGGACGACCAAATCTTCTGACTGTGGTACGGGTATTGAGATCCCCGAAAAAAACATGAATTTGTTCTCTCATTCCGATTAATTGTCTGATCAATTTGTCGAATTAACGATCCATATTCTCTGAGCTCTTGCGTTAGGAATTTTTAAAAGTGTTGGTCAGTATTAGTTCAATTCAAAACTATGTCTAAATATTTTCTAGAACATCATATTCAAATAATAAACGCCATGAAATCAATCAAATTAGTTGGGAGATCTTTTGTACGCCATCAACATTCTCAATACTATATGTATGTAAATTGAACTATTTGATGTTAATCTATTCACCACCTTCTTCAACGAAGCGACTTCCCATACATAAACATTAAGTTTCTAATTTAGAATTTAGTTCAGGCAATTTTCGAATTTCCGGTGATATTCTGATGCCTAACAACGATTTGCGTGGTTTTTCAGGATAATAAGGCCTGAGGCAGAAACAATGCATAACTTTGAACAGCTGTAACTCCTAAACCAATGGCGTTATTATAAAAAGCTAAACATAATTGAAAAGCAAATTTAATTTCTGATTAAACTGATAGTAATACAATTTGCACATTTTTTGCAGAACCATTCTACTTTCAAAGATATGCCTTCCATTAGGGACTTTCCGATGTTCCTCTAACTACGAAATTCTTCAATGTTTTCGGTTCATCTCTTCATTGACTTCAAGTTTCTTTTAATTTAAGCCTTCCGATCTTCCAATCGGACGAAGCTCAGGAGAGTTAGGCGGATTGGCATCTCTAGGAACCAAAATCACATTATCATCTTTATACCATTTCAAAGTTGCTTTGGCATAGGGACATGAAGCCAAATCTGGCCGAAATAATGTAGACAAATTGTGTTTCCTCATGAATGGCAATATACGCTTTTGTAGGAACTCTTTAATATAAATTTCACGATTTATATTTTCAATGGTCACAAATTCTTCTTGAACTTTGACTCCTTTTTGTCTTGAATTTTTCGTTGGCATCTCCTCGTTTCATCGCAGAGTAAAATTCCTGGTCAGAGAGTTGAGAGAAGTCACAGAATACATAATTTTCGTCGTTCGTAATACAGCAGTTTTTCCTCAAATAAATCTGAGTTTAGCTTCCTTGCCCGTTGTTTAGTTTCTATATTTTGTGTTGTGTTTCGATCAGCAACTGCCTGAACTTTGAATGTCTGCACAGGCTTCCATTCACCGAACTGTTATCTCACTACAATTCTGTTTTACCGCCATTTTACGATTCCAGTTCCAGAATTTCTCTGTACGCAAGCTTCTATCTTCTTGACAGTTTCTGGATATTAAAATCCTTTTTTTGCCACACGAACCAGCTATCCTGTTAACATTTAAGTTGTGTTTGGACGTTTTAATTACTCTTGGCACAATACTTTGGTTCGCTATAGCTTTATTGGCGATTGTTTGTTGGGACTACCGCGGATTTTGTTGAAATAATGGAATTTGAAACTCGCGTCCTTTTACTTTTAATGACATTTTGCTGCTAATTGCTCACAAAGAAATCTCTTCAATCCGCTCTCAATTTGCTCGCAAATTTTTCGAGAAAGATCCATTGCAAAATGGTCCATGAGATGTATTTAAGTGGAAATTAGCATTTAGAGCTCGACAGTTATTCTCTAGACAAAAACTGTCTTCGACAGAGTTGTTACATATAATAGAGCGCTTATTTTCATGTTATCAAAAATAGGGTGACCAAAAATGTCGATGAAATAAAAAACCTAACTTTCATATCTTTATAGATAGAGGTAAACATAGTACGACAATGTTGTTGTCCCAGTTATTTCAGACATTTTTGTAGAACAAAATTTTTACGTTAGGACCACCATGAAAAAAACTGATTTTTTGCTCTAACTTTTATATTTCAAATTATACATACAAACTGTCTTTGGAAGACTTTTAGAACTTACTAACACAAACATTTTGCGATGCAGAGCTTGTCAATATCTCAACTTAACTAAAAGTTATTGATATTTCTCCCCAAAAAATATGCTCTCTTCAATTATTTGTCATTCGTTTTGGTGCAAACATAAACAATGTTTGTTGGCGTCATTTGAAAGAGCATATTCCACTCTATATGATGTGTAATTTTAAACACTATGTTATTTTTTGAGTTTGAGTAAATTTAAATTGAAATCATGAGTTTTTGAGTAGAAAAACATCAATAACTTTAAGTAGGATTAAGATATTGACATGTTCTGCATCGCAAAATGTTGGTATTGATAAGCTCTAAAAGTCGCACGAAGACAGTTTTAATGTAGAATTTGAAATATAAAAGTTAAATC